>NW_021604608.1:7557793-7566932 GCF_004785775.1 Grammomys surdaster
GAGAGAGAGAGAGAGAGAGAGAGAGAGAGAGAGAGAGAGAGAGAGAGAGAGGGAGAGAGATTGAACATTTTCAAAAGCTAACTCGAACAGTGGTTAAGAGAGTTAACGAGGTCATCTGTGATGACAAAGCACGCTTACCATCAATGGTAAATTGATGTCAGGATGGACAAAGCCCACATTCCTAGGTCAGGATTATTTGTAGGGGACATTAAAACACTGTCTCTTTGTCTGACTTTTCAGAATAGGCAGGGAACGCAACAGGAGAATGTTGTTGGAAGGAACAAAAGCGCTAACCAGATTTAAGGGAGGGGTGGGGGCAGTAGCAGGGTTAGCCTGAGCTGGAGAGTCTCTGGCTCTAGCTTGAGTGGATTCCCTCCTAGGGTCAGAGTAATAGAATTTTACAGCAGCTGCATAAGAACGGCTTCTGAATTTGTGATGCTTTTAAGTACGGCTTAAAATTACAATACCCAAAGCTGGCGCAGTCGTAATCAAACTGCTATGCCCGTAAGCTCCGTAAGCTATCTCTCTCAAAGGTAATTTGGCCATGCAGATTAGAAGTTAGAAAAATATTTGTTCTTTTTCACTTTGTCCTGATTGTCCTTACTGAAGGAAAAGGAGGGAAATGGTTGCTTTTATCACCCATGTTGCAGGGGAACCCTTCCCCTGAAATCAGCTGTAGTAACTTAAAGAATATTTAAGAAGGTCTGTGTAGCAACTTGTCCCAGTTGCTTGGTACATAACAAAATTATCTTAAAACATAGCAGCTTGAAACAATCATTTTGCTTTGCTCACAGTTTTTTGTTTGTTTGTTTGTTTGTTTTGTTTTTTTAAAGCAAGAACTCAGAAAGAGTTCAAGGGTACTGGCTGGTTTTGTATGTCAACTTGACACAAGCTGGAGTTATCACAGAGGAAGGAGCCTCCCTTGAGGAAATGCCTCCAGGAGATCCAGCTGTAAGGCCTTTTCTCAGTTAGTGATCAAGGGTGGGAGGGCCCATTGTGGGTGGTACCATCCCTGGGCTGGTAGTCTTGGTTCTATAAGAAAACAAGCTGAGCAAGCCAGGGGAAGCAAGCCAGGAAGTAACATTCCTCCACGGCCTCTGCATCAGCTCTTGTCTCCAAGTTCCTACCTTGTGTGAGTTCCAGTTCTGACTTCCTTTGGTGATGAACAGCAATGTGGAAGTGTAAGCTGAATAAACCCTTTCCTCCTCAACTTGCTTCTTGGTCATGATGTTTGTGTAGGAGTGGAAACCATGACTGAGACACCAAGTTTCTGCTTGAAGTCAGTCTTGAACCATGCTTAGATTGTCGCATGGCTAAGGTCATCAGTGGCTTGACCTGGTTCCCTGTCCGAAGTGGCTCACATGTTTCAGCTGTTAACTGCAGTCTTAGCTAAGATGTGGGTCAGAGCCCGTACAGTCAGCATCTCTGATGTGGCAGCTTCAGGGTGCTCACTTATCCAGAATTTCTGATTTCACTTATCCAGGTTTCTCCCAGAACTGCTGCTGCAAGGACATCATGGCTGTTTGTGATCTCATCTAGAAAGTTCTGTCACATTATGTTGTTCTAGTCACCGGTGTGTCACGAAGCCTGGCCAAAACTCAAGAAGAGGGCAAACTTCACTGGCCAGTGGGAAGACTGGCAAGGGTACACAAGGCCTTTTCAATCGTTGCTAAGGTGGGATTAGAGAGCAGGCTGAACCCGGGAAGATTATGTCTAGATAGTAACCCAGTATTTGCATCCAGAGGCTCACAGCCTCCTGAAACTTCAGCTCTAGGAGAATTAATACCCTCTTCTGATCTCTGCAGGGTACCTGCATGCATGTGCATGTGCCATTTGTGTGTGTGTGTGTGTGTGTGTGTGTTTGAGCACGCATGTGCACTGGAAGTCAGAGAACAAAACTCAAAGTTCTTTCCTTGGACTATGACGAGTCCTGAGGACCAAATTCAGGTCACCAGACTTGGTGGCAAGCCTCTCTCCCCACTGAGCCATCTCACTGGCCTCGCCTTTCTCCTTTTATTGTTGGCATCTTCCACACACTGCCTGGGAATTTCCTTAAGGAGCTCACAGAGTTCATTTGGTACATTTTCTACTTCCCACGCTACAGGTGATACTTTAGTTGAACTCCCCCCCCCCCACTATTTAACAAAAGTCTCCTTTGCCTACAACTCTTGTGACGTTTCTCTGGCTTTCCCAGATCCCCTCCCTGACTACCACCCCAACTGCTCTCAGATGTCAGCTCTTTCAGCCTTTGTCTGCAGGCTGATCTCAAAGACGCTGCCATGTGCTTTACATTTTTACTGTAGCAATCCCTCATTTGCAGACACCAAAATTTACTTTGGTTATTATCGCTGGCTGTGTGAAAAAAAAAATCATCTCCAAATGTAAGCATCTTTAAACGACCATTTTATTTTGCTGGCAATTTTGAGCTTCAGAAATTTGCAGAGGGCTCAGCTGAGCCTGTCTCCGTTGAGGTCATTTATGCAGTGGGAGCAAGATGTCAGCTGGGACTGCAAATATCAGCTGAGCTGATGGGACTGGCAACAACGGGAGATGGCTCACTCCTACAGTCAGGATTTGATGCTGGCTGTCAGCGCGAGCCTGGCTGGACTGCCCATCTCTCTGTCGGTATGCAGACTCTGTGGCTAGGCAGTCTCAGAGCAACTGGCCTTCTTCCACAATGCTAGTCTCCCCTGGAACTAACATCCCAAAAGATCAGACTGAAACTTGGTGACATTTTCTGGCCCACTTTTGAAAATTGAATGGCATCTCTCCGCTGTGTGGTATTAGTTACAGAATGGTCACAAAGTCATCCTAGCTTCATGGGTAAGGGGCATAAATATCATCTCTCAAGAATTCATACAAGCAAGGTTAAGGAACAGAAGCAGAACGGAGTCTTCTGTATCTTATGTTGAAATGATACATATGGATAGGAGAACGGGGAACAAGGAATGGAAGTGGGGGTGGAGAGAGAGGGAAAAGAGAGAGAGAGAAGAAAAAAGAAATTATTCTGTTGTGGATAATTTTCTCTGCTTGTTTTATAATTTAAAAAAGAAAAAAGAAAAAGAAAGGCTGAAGAAAGTGCATGCCTTAGGGATTCTATATTTTTTGATTTATCACTCAGGCTTCATTTTCTGTGTTATCTTTAGTAACACAGAATTTGAATCCTTTCAAGCTAGCTTGGGGGACTCAGCTTTTGGAGTGCCACAAAGCACTGAGAATTCACCTGTTGGGACATGGAGGTAGCCCCTATCCCTAACGGGAATGGATTCCCCTTGGGACTGAAGGCTATGACACAACACTTGAAAGGACTATCTCCTTCAGGGTCAGGAAGAAGTCCAAAGGCAGGTTCTATTTACCTGCAGGATCAGGACCTCCAAAGCCTCACCACACTCTGCTGCCTTCCAGTCCTGCTTGCTCTATGAAACAATTAACAGGAGAAATAGGTCAAACAATAAAACTGGACAGGGGGCCGACCTGTCTGAACAGAATGTGCTTGCATTCAGCCCCTGAGGCAACAAGGAGTCAAAGTCAGCTATGTGTGTCATTATATATGCCAACAGTCACCTACTTTGCTCTCCATACTGTGACATCCAGAGTGTTCTATTGACCTGTTTTTGCTCATATAACAAGCCTTGGATAGCAACACAGAACAGAAGCCTATCATGGCTTGCACTGTGGGCCCCATGTTTACATGTTGGAACCCTCAACCTAATATGACTTATTTAAAGATAATTCATTTTCAGAGGTTATTAAGGTTAAGTGTGCTTGTATGTCTTGGACCATAATCTTATAGTCCTGGTATCACTATAAGATGAGAAAGACAACAGACCCTTATACCAGCTGTCCTTCTTGTAGGACCCAAGAGTGCAACAGCTGCAATCAGTAGCCTGTTCAACAATAGACCACCCTGTTCCTTGTGCAGGTTGTCCCAACCCACCTTGGAGACAGCCCCTCCCAGTGGATGCTCACATACCTGATCTCATGCTGTTCCTAATCGAAGCTCTGCCTGATATGCAGGGTGCTGGGATGCCTCTGGGAAGCCTGAGAGCACGATGACTTCTGTTTCCACCAACACACAACTAACCACAGAAAGCCATAGGAGCAGAAGCATGTGGCTGATGCTCCACAACGGGCCTTGAAGTGGGGTTTTACCAAGGATGCCTACAAAGCCCGGCTGATTGATTACAGGGGCGTAGTAGTACACATTTGTAACGTCAGCACTTGGGAGACAGAAGAACAGGTGGATAGTGACTTCTGAGTCAGCCTGGAATGGATGATTAGATTCTGTCTCAAAACAGGCAAGCAAACAAAGGACAGGGGTCTGAGGAATGGATCTGGGTTGTCTGTGTTTATAAGGCCATACTGGCTCTAAGAATGATGCCCTGGAAAGGGCCGGCTTTGAACTCCCAGGGGATGGGAACTTCCCATCCTAACTCCCACAAATAACTCCTACTGCTTATATAAACAATTATAAAAAAGAGAGTCAAAATATCTGTCTGTCAGTCTTTCTCAGGCACACATCCAGGCCATGTAAGGTCACTAGAAGGAAGCCCTCTACAGGCTGAGGAGAAAGGCCTCAGAAGAAATCAACTTTGCTGACATCTTATTTGGATTTCCATCTGCCATGGCTGTGACAAAATAAATCCCCTGGCTTCATCTATCCAGTCTGTGTGTTTTGTCATGGCAGCCCAAGCAGACTCCTACATAGCCCTCCAAGCCACTCTGAGGTTCCTTTGATATGCCCTCAGCAGCTACTGAGCAATTCTCTGCTTTCTAGCACCAGATGTTATATGACATTTAATTCTTTCTTGGCCATGGTAGGCAGACCAATGGATTGTCTTTGAAAAGGTAAACCTCCAAACCCATGAATATGTTGACAGTATTCAGTCCGTATAGCACTGCCTTCCATGAGTAGCAAGATGAAAGTTTTTGAAAAGACACTTTTGTATTCTTGCCCATTGAAAGAAGCATTGAAAAGACTCGTAATTGAAATTCACAGAAATGAAGATTTGTTTCTCGGGTGAGAATGGTTTGCTTCTCTCTGTCTCTGCACAGCAGAGATAAGTAGGAATGGTCCAGGGTTGCCATGGGTGGGTTTAAAGTGGATGGTTGAGGAATCCCTGGATGTCTGTAGTGAGGCATATGCTGGTAGACAAGGGAACAATGATGCTCACGTGTTCTCTGATCTCAAAGGATCTGTCACAGGAATAGCTTCTTACCAAGAAGAAGGGCGAAAGAGATTACTTAGAACATGCAGAGGATTTTTTTTTTTTGTGGTGCTGGCAAGTAAATCAGAGGACTGGTTTATTGACTCAACTGTTGGTTAGATTTGTGTTTTAATTAATTTTTACATGGATACATAAAACGGAGTTCTTTACAAATTTGTGTGTGCCATCCTAGGGAGAGGCCATGCTGATGATCTCTTTATTATTCCAGGTTAATATATATGTGCCACCAAAGGAATAGAATGGCTGGATTTAAACGGAGAAAAGCAAAATGACTCCGAAAGGATAAATCTGACTTAACAAGGTCATCAGGGAAAATAATTAAGTGAAAGAAATGAAATCTAACAGAAAAAAAAAGGCAGCAGGGAAGTTGGAAGTCTTGAGAAACACACTGAGTGATCCAAGACCATCACATCTGGGCTTGCTGACCTTCCGTACCACAGGTAAGCGATGTTAGCAGAAGCCGGCAATTGAAGAACTTGGACACATTCGTGTTGGGCCTGAAGCTTGACACTGTCCACCTAGACACTGCAGAGAAGACAATGAAGAAGATGACTGGGAAAGTCAAAAGCATCGCTCTAAGGGATCCTTCTGCAGGCTTCCTGCTCTCCAACTTGCTTGTGTGATGGTTGCTCTTGGTTGTCAACTAGCCTTGGATTTAGAGATGTGAGTGTTTGTGGGATTAATGTGTGATGGAATGAGAATCTCCTCCAACCATAGGCTCATCTATTTGAATACATGGTCCCCAGTTGGAGAAACTGGGGACTGGATTTGAGGTTTATGCCATTCCCCCCTCCTCTCTCTCTCTCTCTCTCTCTCTCTCTCTCTCTCTCTCTCTCTCTCTCTCTCTTTCTCCAGCCCTCTGTGGATCAAAATGTAAGTTCCCAGCTACTGTTCCAGTGGCATACCTGCTTGCTGCCAATCCCCTTGACATAATAGTCATGGACTCTAACCCTCTGAAACTGTTCTAGAAAATTCTTACTTCTGTAAGCTGCTTTGATCATGGCGTCTTATCACAGCAATAGAAAAGGAGCTAAGATAACACGTAAGACTGAGCATGGGGAGAAACCCGACCTGAGCGGTGGGGTGAGGGGCGCGGCGGGAGGCATCATCCAATGGGCTGGAGGAAGAAAAAGGACATGTTACACAAATGTACAAGCCCCAATTCCTTCTGGGCATACCTACAACAGCTTTGGATTCCAGCTCCTTTGGGCTTTCAATATGGATTCAGTGCCAGGACCTCTCCAGGGAGTTTCTAAGAGTTTCAGCACTGGATTAGAACTGCTAACGCACAGGACTTCATAAGTGAGCATCTACAGTGATCTCTGTGTCTCCAGCACACACACAGCCACTGCTGGTCTATCAATCATCCTGTCATGTAAACAAGTCCAACAAATCCCCTTCCCTTTCATCGTATACATATGTATTTGTACTGGTCTGTTTTTCTAAAGAATTCTGTCTAATACAGCAGAGAGCCCCCAAGGCCCTCCAAGCTTAGCTTTGTGCTTAACTCACAAGCTCCACACGCCTTTTGCTCTTTTTCAATGTATTCGTTCATGATTGAGGTTTCCCAGAACCTTCCAGAATCCCTGAGAAAAGTACTTTGTGTAATGATTAACAGCTTGGGGATTTTTCTAGTTGTCTAGCCACAAGACTTTGGAACTTTCAAGCTAGGTGCACTGAGTTAAGCTATGGCCTAGCTATTATCTAGATCTCAATGGGGCAAACCACATAACCGTGTGGTAAGTGGGGCTCAGGGATCATCTACACTGTACCTGCATAATCCCAGGTCTGGGTCTCACTGAATTGATGAATGGGGAAGACTGACATGCCTATGGTTTTGTATTAAGTAGTTATAAGGAGACCAGCCCTCCTTTCTTGGAGGTCAAACAGATTGTAGGAGTTAATCCATAACAGAAGGCCACAGCTTACAGACAGAAAGGTGAGCAGGTATATATGACATAACCTGAGTCTTTGAGAGACGGCAGGTACAGGATAGAAATACCTGGGGGACACTGAATGTCCTAAGGAAGGGTTGGGGATGGAACTTGATGGAACACAGATCCAAGGATCACTATGTGAAGGCTAAGAGCCCATCCAAAATGGTGTAGCTGACACTGGTGCTGAAGTTGAGTCCCTCTGCTGATGACATGGGAAATTTCTACAGTCCTTTTACAAAGGAGAAAAGCAGAAAGTGGTTGTCTATCACTTTCCCAGCCCACTATGGATCGCTTTCTATCAAATGTGAGAACACTCTCTTTGCAACCAATCTTTCTGAATTTCGAGTCTTGCATCTGAGGATTAGTCAAGGCAACAGAGAGGATCGTTCTGAATGACCTACTATTCGAGGAATTAACTTTTTAGATTCTAGACCCTGGGAAAATCTGTGGCATGCCCAAGGGGATAAAGAGCTGGTGAGAGGAAGGCAGGCTTATGTTATGGTAAATATGAGTATTTACTAACCAGTAGAGAAATACACCAATGTCTCCCCAAGCAGAGTACCTGGGCACTGGTACATACTGGTCTTCCCTGTGTGGGGGTGTGGTTCTGATGCTTTGATCTAGAATCAATGTTTACTGATGCTGAAGGTCCTTAATCAATTTTTGATCTCTCAATAAAGATGCCAGTGACCATGGCTGTTGGAAAGAGGAGGGACTTTAGGTCTCCTCAGGCTAGGAGAGACTCAAGATACTTGTGGGGAGAGAGACGGAATTGACTCAGAGCTAAAAGTGAAATCTTCCAAACTATAACTGGAAAGGAGAAGGGTTCCAAAAGCATCTTGGGCAGCAAGACTAATGAGTTTCAGAGAAGCTAACTGGGCAACTCAGTAGAGGGCAGATTTAGAAGTGTTGACCTAGGGGTGAAGGTAAGGGCATACGTAGAAGCCTTAGAAGAGCCTAGCATCAGAGTCAATAAGCCAGTTTTAAAAAGAGCTCATGTGTGTATGTCTTTTATCCGTGGATCTGAGATAGCTCCTGGGCAGGTACATGCGTGCAATCAGCTGGAACACAAAGTAGTGTAGACAAAACTACATGCTACATCCCTGAACATGAAGTCTGCACAGGTGGCCTCCTCTTGTCACTCCTGACAGGATTTAAAAGGTATTCTGTCACTCTGGAACCCCAGAACTTTAGCTAGGATGAGGATAGAAGGGTAACATGCTTTAACTCAGATATCTCCATGTCTCCACGCTGGGACAGCTCAGCCCACATGCCTCCTGCATGAACAGAGAAGCTAAGAGAAGAGACCCCACACAGCCTGTCCTTCTCCGTGCAGCCATAAATGAGGAAGTCTACATACCCTGCCTCCCATTTTAACTCCAAGATCTGCCTTACCTGAAAAGAAAAGATTAACTTATTTTAACTACAGCCCTCTTCTTCTGGGCCAGTCTGAATGTGAGTTGACTTGTAGCTGGCAAAATGAGACTATTTTCATAACCTCTGCCCCCCCTTCACAATTTCCACAAACTCTTGCTCATCTACTTGATGGGATTTACAATCTTCTTGTAGTCTTTAATTTTAATGAAGTCTGTGGGACCCAAAACAGGGCTATGGATGACAAATTCCGATGAGCTGGGACATTTTGGTGAAAGTCTGCTTGTAACCAAATGAGAAACACAAAGACCCAGGGACCACAAAACTGAACCATCTTTACTCCAGAAAGATGAAGCTGGATTTTCCCAAAGAGTTGCTAAGTTGTAAAGATTAATGTTATGTGTTCAGTTGGCTAGTCCATGGTGCTCAAATGTTTGGCCAAACATTACTCTGAGTGATGCTGAGAAAGAGGGGATTGGGGGAGGGAGACAGAGAGAGGGGGAGAGAGGGAGATGATAGATAGATAGATGATAGATAGATAGATGATAGATAGATAGATAGATAGATAGATAGATAGATAGATAGATAGATGTGAGAGAG
>NW_021604608.1:7567332-7586496 GCF_004785775.1 Grammomys surdaster
GAGGGAGAGGGAGAGGGAGAGGGAGAAATGTCTGAAGTTGTCAAGGAGCAAGAGAAATATGGAATTATTCCACATTTTGAATGTTTGTGCCTCAAAGATCATGCAAGTCACTGCTTATAAATTATACCTCAAAAATTTTTGAAGAGCAGGACATCTTGTAAACATGATCCAAACAGGAAGATTGGCAGATGTTGGACTGACCTCACTGGTATGAAGATGACCTCAAGTTCAAATCCTTTCCGGGCAAGTTATTCAAATGGAATTCAGCATTATATGCTATTGGCCCTTAAAATTCAGTCTTGCAGAATTTGAAATCAGACTTCCAATGAGGAAGGATTCTTTCTAGGCTGAGCAAAGCCTTCTAATTCATTGGTGGTATGGCTGTCTGGCTGAGTCCCTAACCAGTTCCCAAGGCCATCAACTGGACTCACTCCTCAGAGGTCTCTGGAGAAGATAACAAAAGTCAGGGGTCAAGAGCTGGGGAGAAGACTCAGTCACTAAGGCGCTTGCAATGTAAGTATCGGGATCTGAGTTTGATTCCCAGAGCTCACATAAAAATGCCAGTGTGCTGTAGAGCGTGCTTGAAGTCCCTGCTTTGGGGAAGCAGAAACAGACAGATGCCTGGGACTTGCTGGCTAGTTAGCCTAACCAATCAGTGAGCCCCGGGTCCGAGGGAGAGTCCCAGTCTCAAACAAGGTGAGTAGCATCCTAGGGATGGTACCAAAGGTTAGCCACTGGCCCTCATATCTGTGTACACACATGTGCATACACACTCATCACATAGGTCTACCCCTATGTTCATGAACACACACATACATAAATACACACATATATTAACACACAGTGTCTTAGTTACCTTTTTACTGTTGTGATGAAACATCATGACCAAGTTCTAGACAGAAGGGTTTATTTGGGGTTTACAGTCCCAGGGGAGTCAGAGTCTATCCCTATAATGGCAGGGGGCATGTCAGTAAGCAAACATCTTCCCAGAAGGCAATGCCTTTCTGTGTAATCCTCCCCAAACAGCCACCACCTGGGGACCAATTATTCAAAAGCCACAGACTTACTGATGTCATCTCATTCCAACACCGAGTCTGTGAGTTCCTCCTGACCTTGGCTAATCAACTTGGCAGTTCCTCCACAGCATCCATGTGCTCTGCCCCACGGTGCTTCCACACATTTAAAAAAGAAAAAAGAAAAAAAAAACACCACTGGATGGTAATCAAATTAACCAACATAATGAGAGAAATTTATAATTAAGTGAGCTAATGTATGTAAGAAAAGGAATTACTTAGCACATAGCAACCACCAATTGTGTAATTTCAGTACCTTTTCTTTTTTTTTTTAAGATAATTTATTTTGTAAATCGGTCTGGTGAAAAGAGGGTTCTCAGGCTGTGGGGTAGAACGTGACCTCAAGTGCCCACTTCCCATACCTGGAGGCCAGAGAGGACAGTGGGGAGGGGGGTCTTGCTCTGTCACTTTCCTTGTTACTCTCTTGAGACAAGGTCTCTCACTGAACCTGGAGTTAGGCTAGCAGTGTCCTCTGCAATCCTATAATTCTGAACAAATAAGAAGAAGCCCAGTGCTGGGATAATAGTGTGGACAGCCACATCCAGATTTTGGGGTGCTTGGGAATCCAAACTAAGGTCTACATGCTTAGCCAGCAAGCTCTGTTACCCACTGAGCCATCACAACCTAAAGTGAATTTTCATATAGATGTCTGTTTCTTCTTTTCAGGACCCAAACCTTTGTCTTTTTTGTTAGCTAAGGGGTGAGGGATAGAAAGGCAAACTCATCTTAACTTCAGCAAAAGAGAGATTTCATTGGTTCGCATAATAGAAAACTCTAGGATCTTCTATTTAAATAGCCCTGCACCCTCCACATTCTGACAACCCTAGGCCAAGTGTCCTGGAAGCTGTTTGTATCGCTGAAGAGGGAATCAGGCTGTGTGTCAAAGGCTCACCACGTTGACCAGGAAACTGTGGGGCCAGTGCCACAGGGACCATACAGAGATAGGGGAATGGCAATTGTCCCTTGAAGAAAGATGCAGTCTGCTCAGCTCTGTCTTCTGTGTGACTGACAGGTGGCTTCTGACACTGCAGACTGTGGTCCCTATGCATCCAACATGGACTCCCATATTGGATTGTGAGGCTGCAGAGAGATGTCCCCGGGGAATTCACTCTCGATAGTGAATCAAATTCATGGGGCATCAAGGACCTGCCAGGCTCTCCTTGACTTGTTGAGATGCACTGTGATTCGTTTATCTGAGGCTCTGACGGTCACGTGATCCTGTCCACCATTTTTACATCCGTTCTCAGCCAGCTCTGAAAATAAGGGGGCAGTTCATGACAACAGTCCATGGCTTAGTCTTGTTAGTTTGCAGATTGGAGTCTCTTTCTTACCATGCGTTGAGAGTTTGGGGTTCCCTCAGCACATCCCTCAGGCACACCAAAGATGGTTTCCAGGCTCACAGGCAGGGATGGATGATTTGTTAATCATTTCATTTTTTCACATTGGCTGTTGAGTCACTTGAAATACTTTAATTACTTCCTGTTATGAGACCAGTGGAAAACGATGAATGAATTCAACCATTCATTTGGAAACTTAAATGCTAGCTGGCTAGGAAAAAAAAAAAAAAGCCTTGTTTTTCACAAACAGCAGCCAAAAAGTGTCCCCGGCTTCCACTCTTGCCAGTACCATCACCATCAACACCATCATCACCACCATGATCATCACCATCATCACCATCATCACCATCATCACCATCATCACCATCATCACCATCATCACCATCATCACCATCATCATCACCATCATCATTGTTATGTTTGGGGACATTTTACATTTTGGAAATTATTTATATAACATGGGTGATTCAGGCTTCGACAGTTCTTCCTTTGCCTTTCTTTCCTAATGTTTCGTTCCAGGCTCTGTATTTTACCATTAGACTTGGGGTAGAGAGAGTCCCCAAGGAAAGTCCCTGATGAGTCTAGTTCAATTGGCACAAGGCAGTCCCTTAGGATGGCTGAGTGCAGAGATGGAAGGAAGGAGGTACTTGGAGCCCAGATGTTTCTGAATATCTTCTTTTTTTAACCCTCTGGTCTTCCTACTCTATGCTTTGATTTAAAAACTTGTTTCCAGCCTGGGTTTAAGGCCCCAAAGAATACAATTTTTCTTACTGGCCTTTGGAAGGGAATTGTTCAAAAAGGTTTTCCTTTCCTCACTCTGGGCACCAGATCCCAGACTCCAATTGAATCAGCTCAGAATGTCTGCCAGAAATGTTTTTGACTGAAAATAATGGAAAATATGACAAGAACTTTCTGAGACACTTGGTTAGTTGTCACTGAAAAAACAAAGTCTGGAGCCAGTAGGTGGGCCCTGTGGTACCAGCGGGACTCACTATGGCAGCCGGTAGACTTTTAGCTTCTCTCAAGTGGCCCTGTAACTGCAGGGTGACTATCTTTTACACTTCCCTATATGGCACCCTATTTCTGAGAGGATAAAGGAAAGAAAATATCCTATTTCCCAGATGTTTTGTTGTCTCATGGCCAGAAATTAATCACGGGGTATCAATACAAATAATGAGTATGACAGGAACTCAAACAAAATGGAGGTTCCTTTGCTAAGATTGAAGGAGGAAGGATGTTAGGTAAGCAGCCAGCACTGTCTGCCACACTGGTGCTGGTGTTTACCTTTAGGTCTGTATTCTGGAAAGTTCTCTAATTTGAGAGCATATAAAGATAGTGAGATTAGTTGGGACAGACAAGCTTATCCTACAGAATTAAAGTGCTCAGAACTACACAAGAACAGAAAGGTCCTAAACTCCAGCCTGTGCCACCAGTGACAGTGAAGTCAGGCTGTACATGTTCCTGATCTCTGAGAGGCATTGAGAAAAGTCTTAGCAAGGTGCAGCTCCAGCGAATGTTTCTGTCTGGACCATTCCTTGTCATCCTTCCAACTTCTTCAGCATTTACAGACTTCCTCTTGTTCTCAGTCATATACAGAACACATGGGCACACTATATTCTCTCCGTCCATCCCAGTCATCTGTCCATCCATCCGCCCATCCATTCACCTACCCCACCCCCACTTTTATTCATTCAATTTAAGTTTTCTGAATTCAGTCAAACAACAGTCTTGCAACAATACTTTTATTTTAATCTTTGCTAGACTATTGCTAAGGCACAGGTCCGTGTAAACATCCTCCAGTGTACTTGCCAAAGGACATTTTTCTTTCCCTACATCAGGGTATGTGGCTAGTTTCTGTGTCCTGAACAGCTGCAGTCCTTAACCTGAGTAGAGGCATTCTGCATCTGCTGTGGTTTGGGCATGAGCACAGAGCTTTTTGATTGTTACTTGGGAAATTCTCTTTAGAGCTAGCTCTAACCTTATAGGATAGTGAGATGTTCAGAGATGGGTAGTTAAACTGTGACTCGCCTTCCTTTAACCCCCACAGTCAGCTCTGAAGGTTTTGCTGTTGAGCCCCGTGAGGGTAGGTGGTGTCTCTATTTTTCATGCAGAGAGAACACAAGAACAAGAGAGAAAATATTAAGACAGCATTGCATTTCTCTCTTATCTCAAACACAGAAGTCTGGACCGTCATCCAACACTCCCAGTAACCGTCGACTTTTCCAAGAAATGGAAGGGGTTTTCCATCTTGTGGGAACAGGAAGTACATGCTGAGATGAGGACTTAGCTCAACCCACTCTAGGACAAGGCCACAGACCACACGGCCTAAGCAATAGATGCTCGTTCCTCAAAATTCTAGAAACCTGAGCCCAAGATCAAGGTGTCACCACAGGCCCTTCCAGCTTACAGGTACCATTTTCTGAGTGATTGAGTGACAGAAAGAAGGAGTTCTGATCCATCTTCTTTTCCCAAGGACACATTCTGTCATGGTATGTGTGTGTGGGGGGGGGGGGGCAGGTAACTTTCCACAGCTTTCACTACCAAATCCCTTCATTTGGAGCTTAGGAGCTGAGGGAATGGCCATGGGTGAGTGAAGGGCAAAGCAGAGGAACAGCCAGGGAAGAATCTTGTTTTACAACAGTTACCCCAAGCTCAGCAGCTTCTAAACAGTCATTCTTTCCCCTTTCTTCAAGATTCTAGCAGGGACTTGCTTCATCTTGTCTAGCTTTGGTCTTGTACAGGCTGGAGTATAGGCTGGAGGCTTTGGCCTCAGAAAACAGAAGGCATGGCTCTCTCCCATGTGCCCTCTCATCTTCTGAGGCCTCTCCTGGGGTCTGGTCTACCCAAGAAGTATGACTCCTCTAGCGACTTAAAGTTCTGCAAAGGTCCCAGGCCCTCTAATACCCAAGTTCAGAAACCCAGAAACAGCATCTGTTTCCATACAATTCTCTTGATCAGAGGCCAAACTCAGACCAGGAGGAAGGCAATGCCATGGAAACAGATGCCATGGGTTTTAGTGTCCCCCAGAAAAAACAAGAGTATATGGACAAAACTGCCTCTTTCCAGCTTCGATTATGGCTGGCATCAAACCTCCAGTAGAAAGACTCACTGGGGAAGCAACTCTGCCTTCAGGCGTGCGGGATTGATGCTGGATTGTGTAAGAGTCAAACTCAGAGCTACAGAGACTTCACGATAACACTCATTTCCTCTCCGTACTTCCACATTCATTTTAAATAATCCTTTCCTTGGACTGAGGACAAAGCCTTCCGGGAGCATTTGAAGTAAAATCAGGGGAATGTTCTTGATCTGCTGTGGCCAAGGAGGACGTCGTGGCCACCTGTAGCAGAGCCTTATTTAAACAAAATGTGTTGATTATTTTTAGCATAACTTAAGCCCCGGGAGACTAATGAGGTGTTAACAGTGCGTGTTAATTATGTGATTTCTGTTGTCTTCATTAAAGCTAAGATTCTCAATCCTATTTGCCACCTGAAATCCCAGGAGAGCCCCGTCACTTTTCTGACCCGGCGTTCTTTAGTTCCCCGTGGTTCCTGCAATCACAGAGACAGAGTTCCATTCCCCCCGAGGAGAACCGGTTGAGTGGCTCACACATTCGGGAGACCTTGGGTTCCCCCTTTCTCAGCCCTTTCCATTTTTAATCTCCGTTATTAGTTGTTAGATCTGACAGAAAGTTCACTGTTCAGGAAGCTGGTGACAAGAACTCATGCTGGATCATTTAGGACTGACTGTCCTTCACAGAGAAAACACTGCCAGAGAGATTAAAAACTAGGGGGAAGCTAAAATCAACCTCCGTTGCTTTTCCTAAGCATTTTAATTAACCAAAGACGTGTGCTGCAGATACGCGTGGCCCTGATTATTTTAAACTTCTGCAATCTATGCTATAGCCCTGTCCCGAGTGACAATACATCCCATCCAGAATACCTTTCCTTACAAGAGATAATCACCTGTCGTAGGGCTCCTTTGAAGATGCAATGAGCAGCCTGTTCCTGGCTCTGTCTGCATTGCCAATGCTTGAGACTTGGCTTGGTGATGGTGTTCGAGGCCTTATTGCCTGTCCAAGAGGTAATGGGGTTCTTAGTGATGGCCTCATCAGGGCATATGAAGTTGTAATAGCGGGTGAAAGTGATTGGCAAACAGAACATTATGAGTCTCCTTAGTAATTAGAGTCATCTAAAAACAGAATGGACTGTCACAGGAGGTGGTGAGTTTGCTGTCAAAGAGCCAGGGACATAGAAGTGGGGGATCCCTTTCATGTGAGGTTGGAGTCAACCTTTTGCACGTGCATGTGCATGGGCCTCTTCCAGCTGTCATCTGGATCCTCTGGTTGTTCTAAATCCATATTAACCATAGGTCTTTTGGTGATTTATAAAATAAAGTGCAGTATAGCAGAATATTCAGCAGAACTGGGTTCAAATCCCTGCTCTGGCACTTCCCAGCCATCCTCCAAAAACTGAGCAGCTGACATCAACTCTCTGAGCCCCCATAAATGAGCGCTGGAATATATTGCTTCCAGAGCTATTGGAAGAGTTGGAAATAATGACTTTAAAATACGAGGCTCACGATAAGCACTCAATAAATCACAGCGTTAGTGGCCCTTAGGAGTCTAATTCTTTTTCTTTTTCATTCTCTCTCAATGATACAGTCAGGGTTTGCAAAACTTGGGGGGAAATGGAGGGAGCATTAGACACAGCTGCAGTGTGTTAGTTAGCACTTGGTCAGACAAAGTAGGCCAAACAAACCTACCTATGTCATTAGGTAGAGCCTCTCACTCCAGCAGAGTCTTGCAGGACACCCCCACTTCCCGCCCCAGTCCAGGAAAGGATCATTGCTGAGTGACTGCCAAGTGATAGACACATGCATCTGCCATCACCGTCCGATGTCATCCCAGTTTGAGAAGTAGGTCTGGTCATCTCCATTGTACAGAGGAAAAAGGTATCAAAGAGAAGTCCCAGGCCTACATAAGGGACATTTGTGTGTCTCCAGGATCAAACCAGCTGGATCTGCTACCAAATCATCCTTGAAATTTTGTGCCATCCACTATTCACAGTGTAGTGTCAATTTGTCCACCCAGAGATGCTCCCACCTTACTGAATAAGATAATGGTGGGCCAGCCAGTGAGAGCCTATGGAGTAGAGCCTCAGCTTACAGGTTCTAAAGGACTTGTGAGTGGCTGTTTACTTATTCTTGTGTGTGTGTGTGTGTGTGTGTGTGTGTGTGTGTGTGTGTGTGTGTATGCATGTGTGCATGTGTGTGCTTGTGTGTATGTGTGTATACAGATGCACTTACCCATGTGTGTGTTCATGTGGAGGCCAGAGGTTGATGTTGGATGCCTTCCTCGACCACTTCTCCACATTAGATTTTGAGACAGAGATTCTCACTAACCCTGGATCTCACCTACGAAGCTGGGCAGGCTGAGCACAATCCCCTTTCATCTCTAGCCCCCAACATTGGTGTTACAGGTGTATGCTTCCATGGCCAGCTTCTTATATGACTGGTAGGATCCAGTGACCCATCTAACCAGCTCAACTAACTTATTCTGTACTCATTTACTGTTGACTTCATAGAAGGGACATGTGGTCTTAATAAATCTTTATATCACCTTTTATATGCATGTCTAAAGATATGAATATATACAAAATTGGATTTAAAAAAAAAAAGTCCCCCTCGCCTCATCTTTCAGGTACCTACAGCTTTCCACAGACACTTTATCTCTTTTGATCTGTAGCCTGTCTGAGGTTTGAGGGTTTGTCTTGTTAATTGAGATAAAGTACATGCAACTTGTAATTCCCATTCTAAAGCGAGCAATTCAGTGGCCTCTGATGCTTGTGTAACACTGCCCCACCCGTCTCTCCAGTATCAAGACATTTTTATCTCTCAGGAAATGAAACCTTGGAAGCCAAAATTACCCATTGAGTAATGACTCCCTGTTTCTCCCTCCTCCTCACTTCTGCTCACCCTGCCTGCTTGCCCCCGTTATGGGCTCATCAAATGGATGGGGCACTACAACAAGTGGCCCTTTGGGTCTAAATTCTTTCATGCCACGGTTTCCTGGGAGTAGAATGCTTCTTGGGTAACTTGGTGTTTTGTGTGTATGTGTGTGTGTGTGTGTATGTGTGTGTGTTGCTAATGATGGTTTTTGTTTTATTTTTGACCAGCATTGGGAGGCAGAGGCAGGTGGATCTCTTCAAGGAAAGGTTTACATAGTGTGGTCCAAGACAGACCAAACCCTGTATCAAAAACAAAACAAAACAAAAACAAAACAAAAAACAAAACAACAACACAAACCAACAAACAAACCACCAAGGTACAGTCTCACTGTGTGGTCCAGGCAGGCTTTGAGTTCACAATTTGTATTGCCTCAGCCTGGGATTATAAATAGGAAAATACCACACCCAGTTCTTAGCGTGTTTTTTGAGGGTCACTCAAGTTGGAGCGTTCATCAAGACCTCACTCATTTTTATTAATATATTCTAATTAACATGAAGTAATTATGCATTTTATGCAGTACGGTGTGACATTTCAAGACATGGCTACAATGTATAACAATCAGATGAGGGCAATTAGCATACGTATCACCTCAGACACATGTCATTGCTTTGTGTTGAGAACATTCAAAATTCTTCTTCGTAGCTCTTCTGCAATATTTAATTGACTGTTGTCAAGTGTAGCCATCCTCCTGTGCAATCAAATATTAGGTATTATTCCTGTATCCAACTGGGCCCACCTGTCGCCATCCCTGTCTCCCTCTCACCCTTCCCAGACTCTGGGAAACCCTGTTCTAGCCTCTGTGTCTCTGAGATAAACTTTGGCTTCTACATATGAGAACATGCAGTATTTGTCGTTCAATGTCCAACTTATTTCATGTGACACTTCATTCTTTTATAGGGACGATTGATATTGCACTAGGCATAGGTACCACCATCTGTTTACTCCTTCATCCACTGGTGGACATTTTCACCCTGTTGCTGTTACGGATACTGCTCCTATAGGCACTTGTGTACGATTTTCTGTGTGACTACATGCTTGTGATTCTCATGATTATATATCTGTGAGTGGAATTTCTAGGTTATGTGCTAATTTATGTTTAGAAACTGAGAAATCAAAATTAGGTATGTTTTTGTAGTGCTAGGATCCAAACCCAGGCCTCATGAATACTAAGAGAGCTCGCCACTCTGAGCTATGTCACCAGTCTTCCTGTGTTTCCGAGTGCACATAATTCCCCCACCTTACCCATCTGTAGGCAGGCTCCACACATTGTGCTGAGCTTTGGTTTATTGGCCTGACAATGGGCTTTAGAGTTCCTTGCAGTGGCATGCTAGTAAATGTTTAACAACCTGCTTTTGTGAGGTGCAAATTCCTCTGGGATAACTCCCAGTATGGCAGGCCTCAAGCCATGCAAGACCACTGATTGCAACGTTAGAAAGAGACACTAGCAAAATATCCTCATGAATGATCCAAGCTGGCTGTGGTGAACTGCTGGATCTTTCCATATCTGAGCAGGAGGTACGGCCTCATTCATTTTTATGAGTGTATAGCACACCACTTTAGGATGTACTATAATTCTTTAACCTGTCCCTGATGGCACACACTTAGCTGGCTTCCACTCTCTTCCTTCCACAAACTAGGCTTTAATGGATAATCTCATGTGTGTATCATTTTGCTCATGTGCAAAGAGAGCGGTAGACCAGACTTTTGTGACATCCTAAGAATCACGGGAAGACATCCTTAAAAGCCAATTTATTCCTTCCTTGGACCACACGGGCTCTTAGAATGAATGCGTGGAGCAGCTACTGTTTTTGTCCCACTTTCCCTGTGAGTAAAGCTGATGTAAATTAACTAGCCGTTGCCAACATCAAAGCAATGTCATCAGACTTGGAAAAGAAATAGAAAAGTGTGTTTTTTTTTTTCTGGAAGATAGGAATTAGTGTCAATATAAAGTACCATCACTCACATGGGGTGAACTGAAGTACTTTCTTAGTATGGCAGTGGGAAGAACTCAGACGGGGCATGTGGTATCCCTGCAGTAGAGGCGTGTCAAGGTGAGACTCATGGTGGAGGGAATGGTTTACTGAGAAGTAGGATAATGTGTTTTAGCCCCACGTCTTATGCAGAATTAAAAATTCTAGACAATGTTTCTCAATGGTGCTTGTACTTGAGAAGGATCTAGGAAGTCTTTAAAAATGTACTTCCCTAGCCCACATCCACAATTTATCCAACCAGGCAACCCACAAGCAAGCCAGGCATCTGTGGGAGATGCCTGTGGAGAGTTTGGACAAGGTTGAGAAGAGATTATAAGGACACCTCAGACTTGGTAACACATCTATTGGGGTTATCTGGGGCAGCAGACAGAACGGAATGTGAGCATGTAAACAAAAAAGACCGATTTTAAGGAGTTAGAGACTGTCAAATCCAAATTTTGCAGAGCAGGGCCACCACAAGCTGCAGGTCTAGTGAGAATCCGTGCTGCCGTTCAGGTAAAAAAGCCATCTGCCTGGGCTAGGGAGAGGTGGCTCAGTGGGTAGAGCAGTTTCTATATGAGTGTGAGGGCCTGAGTTCAGATCTCTGGCACCCACATCAAAAGCCAGACCTGGGGAGGGAAGGAAAGCAAACAGGATTGCTGGGATGGTGAGCTTCAGGCTGAGCGAGAAACTCTCACAAAGAGTAAGGTAGAGAGTAAGAGACAGTAGCTGATGCCCTTCTAGACGTAGATCTCTCTCTCTCTCTCTCTCTCTCTCTCTCTCTCTCTCTCTCTCCTTTCCTCCCTCCCTCTTTCTCTTTGTCCATCTAAGGAAGCCATCACTCTGGTTTCAGCAGCAGTTAGCTAGGTTGCCTATTCTAGAACGTCATAGAAATGAAAGAAAGGGAACTAAGCGCTCTTAACTGCAGAGCCATCCTTCAGCCCCCTACTTCCCCTTTTAATAGTTTTAGGATATGAGACAACCTGCTTTATTTCTCATCCCATAAAGCCATTTTGATTTCTCTCCCTTCTCTTGACTTCTAACAGCCTTTCTAAATAATCTATTGTGGATTTAAAAAAAATATACATCTATCATGCTTTTCTGTTTTCTGGTTTATGGATTTATGTTTTGGAGTACCTCTCTTCCTCTACATACGTGTGACGTTTGCTCCTATGCATTTATTTGTTTACTCATGACTGTCCATTAATACTAAGTTTTCATACTTTTTAAATACAGATATAAGCATTAAAGTTGTGTATCTTCCTCTAAGAACTGTTTTGGTTCCACCGTGCAGGTTTTCATGTGTTGCTTTTACTATGTTTCATTTGCAAATATTTTCTCCTTTCCCTGAAGCTCCTCCTGTTAGAGATACAGCGTTTGATTTCCTTGTATTTGGAGGATTTTCCAGACAGAGCATTGATTTCTATCTTAGCCTCTTTGCAGGCAGGTGACATCTCTTAGGCTTTAGCGAGCCTAGTGTTTTGGCCTAGCATCTGGTGTGACGAGTGTACTGTAACTTTGAGAACTGTGTATCTTGCAATTTATTGAGAACATATCAATTGAGTTGTATGGACTGATAGCTTATTTCGTTCATCTGTATTGGGTTGTTTTGCTTATGAACAACTAAAAGGTGTGTTTTTTTCTAATGTTGAGTTCTTTGGATTTTGTTCTGCCTTTAGTTTTATAGGTTTTCATTTAATATATTCTGAGCTCCATCCCCGCATATTTAAAATTTTGAGTGTTATGATGCCTTTCTGGTGGCTGTGTATCATTGTGTAACATTGGTTGTGGTTACAGCCATGTCTTGGCATTTATTTCAACTGATATTAATCTGTTAATACACATAGCCATTTTGCACAGTAAAACTTTACTGCCAACCCACCTGTGTCTTTATTGTTGATATTTCTCTCTAAGAAGCAGCAAAGTGTTGGGTCTTGCTTTGTTCTCCAAGCTGAGAATGGGTCACCAGGCCACAGCCAGTTGGAAAGGTTTCTGGGAAGAAAGTCTCTGCTTTCCAGTTTGAGAGAAGGGGACAGTAAAAAGATGCATAAATATAGCTGCTGGGTCTAAGAAATGTTTATTAAACTAATATGAAACATGTATGCCAAAGACTGTTTCTCTTTTCCCAAGTAGAGTGTTCCGTGCAATTATTTTGAAGACATCAGCATGGAATCAGATATTCTCATACTTTCCCAGACTGTACTGCTCTGTTGTTTACAATTGGCAAAGCACAAAGAGATAGAGCTCTCTCACAGGCCTGCTGGGGCCACAGAACCAAGGGAAGCTCAGAATCTGTGAGGAACATAACTTGGAGGAATTTTGATTTGGTGTTTCCTGGTGGAACTGTATCCATTTTCCTTCTGGTCAGAAAAGGCCTTTCACTTCTGTTCTTCTATGTATGAGTGTTTCTGCTCACACCGGCACAGCTGGAGAAGTAGGATACATGCTCACAGCATAAAGGGTCACTCAGCCACTTTGAAAGGGCTTCTGGGAAAGCAAGTTTTGGCAGGATATAACAGGCACCAGAGTGCAAGCCAGTCTTTCCCCAGAGGCAGTGCCATTAAGATGGATGCCAAGTATTGCTTAGCCAGCGCCTGATAGACAAAGGGTGGGGAATGAATGTTAGTTGTTATTATTTTACTTTTATTCAGAAGATTGGTGCTTGCTTCCTTCCTGTCCACCTTGTCAGGGAGGAGCCTCTTTCCCCTCGATTATCCAGATGTGTTTAGACCAAATGACAAGTTCCAAGACTCAGAAGTTCTCGGTTTGGAATCTACTCCACAACGGAGGTTCTGGGCAAACGTCAGGCAGGCAAGAATCACTTGATGTTTTCTCTGAGTGTGTCTAAAGTGCTTTTGTTGGGTAAATTGTCACTTCATGCAACCTGGCCTTGGAGGGCTGTGATCTGCGCTCCCTGGCTTTCCAGGTTACTGAAACACCACTTGTTGATGAAACTCAGCTCCTGGAGTTTTCCTGAGCAGAATGAAGAGGAGGCCATTTACAGCTGGCATCCCTGCATAAAAGCACAAAGGTCCTGAGAAGCACTTCCAGATGTTTCTGATTCTGTGCCTAACAACTTGGGCCTGTCCTATCCCACATGAACAGCCTGAGGGGTCAAAAATGGTTCAGTGTCACCTGGGAGAAGCTCCCTACTATTAGAGATAACTACCAAATAGCACTTGTTGCTGCTAGTGCCTTTTGTCTCAGCTATGCATCAGGCTGGTGGTACTAAAAAGCAATAATGAAGAGTCTAGGCTTAGGAAACTGATCTTAGATTAGGTTTGGGGGACTTGAACCCAGAGCTTTGTGCACAAAAGGCATGAATGCTCCCTCTGTTCTATCTCCTCACCCTTATGAAAATTGTCCTGTGGGCCTTCCAGCCAAGCAGTGATCTCGAAACCAGCTGTCTGGCAGAAGCATCAGTATTTAAACACAGCGCTTCTAGGAGCCTCCACCTGAAGGAGGTTTACTGAACTCCAGGTGGAGCCCGGAGAACAGGTTACTGAACAAACTTCCCACCTGCCAGGCCTGGCGACTAGAGGGTCAGAGGGCATTCTGTCCCTCTGTCTCTAGCTGTACCATTGACACTCTGTTTTCTTCCTAGGAGTGTGACCCACATAGGACAGACACTTGTGTAGCTTTGAGTCACTGATGTGTGGCCTGGTGCCTAGTAGGGGGCAGGTACCCAATGACCGTTTGTCAAAGGAATTCAGGGGGACAGACAGGCAGCAGCAAGCTGTCTTTTCCCATGGCTGGGGCGGGGGTGCTTCTCTGGGAAAGAGAACCTTCTGTTTCTGGAAAGAGCTTCTGTAACTGACAGGATTTCATGATAGCAAAAGAAATAAGGAGCCGGGGTTGAAGGATCATGCCACCTCCAGTCTATGTAGTTTTCAGATGGTCTTCCTGCGATGGCCTCAGTTGGCAGAGTGCTTGCCTTCCATGCATGACCCCCAGTGACACAAAAACATGGTGGTGCTTGCCTATAATCCCAGCACTTGGGAACTGATGACAGGAAGAGTCAAAGTTCAAGGTCATCCTCCATTACAGATCGAATTGAGGCTACCTGGGTTAACAGTGACCTTGTTTCAAAAGCAAACAATCCTCCTTTGTCATTTTAATACAACAGTGACAACAGTCATAATGTAACTGCTATGGTCATTATTGACTCACTAATGTCGTTATGAAAACCGGACACTGGTTTCACTCTTTTGATTCTCACACGAATGGGGGCTATTCACGTCCCGTGCCTATATCACAGATGCTGAGAGGGAGGTAAAGAGAGGGCATTCAGGAACACATGGGTAGGAAATGACAAGACTGGGAAGGCACAGTACCATGCCTGCCCCATACCTTGTGTGGTAGCACGGTTCTGGAGAGAGTATCACGCTCAGCTGCCAAGTGCCCATGTCTGTCTTAAACACATACCAACATCCAGCAAAAGCAGTCAATAGCTGACAGAGTCAGGGGAAAAGAAAAGGCCCTTCAATAAAGAGACCATTGTGCCTCTTCAAACAAGACTATTTTCTTTCTCATTTCTGCTCCCCTGCTGCGTTCTGAAGGTCACTGACTGCGTCTGCACAAGCCAGGGAAGTCACGAAAGGCATACTTGGCAACTAGCAGTGGCAAAGGATCTGGGAGGTGGGGACAAGGAGAAGAAGAAGTGGGGGAGGAGAGGGAAAAGGAGGAAGAGGAGAAGGGGAGGAAGAGGAGGAGGAGGTAAAAGGAGAAGGAAGGAATAAGAGGAGGAAAGGGAGAAAGAGGAGGAAAAGAAGGAAGAGGAGGAGGGGGAGGAGAGAAGGAAGAGGAGGAGGAAGAGGAGGAGGCAGCAATTTTACCACAAGGGACAGTCAGGCTGGCTTCTCTTCTCCCGGCCAATCCAATGACCTTCTTCCCTTTTGCTGACCACTCCCTGGGGCTGGCCTCTCTGCTGCTCACAAACAGCCAGCTGGACAGCTCTGGGGAGGCAACTCAGAGGCTCTTCCTCAGGCCTTGCGTTGGGTGCTGCCCTGCACTTCACCAGAGGGAAAGCGCTCTTGGGCGAGCTTGACAGGTGCGTGCCAAACTGAGGTCCATGTCATTCTTTTAGGAGTCTGTTTTTTAAGTTTAGAAACTGGGTTGGGCAGCCAGTACTGGTTGGAAAAGGTTCAATCATGTTCTTGGGAGAGAAACCCAATTAGTGACAGGCCTGGCTTTTCTAGAGTGGGGAGTAGAGTCATGGAAAGATGGGAAGGAAGGTGGTGGGACAAAGCTGCCTGCTTTGGGCCTGCAGCGGCTGGTCCAAAAGGTCTTCCATGCTATAAACATCATGTATTGAAGGCTGTCTTTGAACACTGAGAGGCTTGGGTGTTGGAGTTATGGAGGATGAGCAGGTGAAGAGTCACCTGGGTCCTGTCAGTTCTGGCTTATAGCCAAGGCTCCTTGTAAAGAGCAGCTGGGGACGAAAATACCTGAGACTTACGAACAAGGAGTCTAGGTTTACCTGAGGGTGAGGAAAGGCGCTCTTTTTTGTTTTGTATTTTAAGAGAATATCTTTTTATAAATGTTCATTCCTACAAAAGCCCACAAACACACTCCAGTTGGATTTTGCTTTAGGCTTTGCAGGGAGAATTCCTGAAGCAAAGCGCGAGCACAGAACATTCCTGAGTGACAGGCTGCCTTGGGAGAGGGTCAGAGTCCCTGTCCAGTGAGAGAGCCTGGGGCCAGATGGATAAGGCTGCTCCTGTACCTCACCCTTTCCCCCAAAGCTTTAACTGTAGTGCCACACTAGGCCACA
This sequence comes from Grammomys surdaster, assembly GCF_004785775.1. Classification (NCBI taxonomy): domain Eukaryota; kingdom Metazoa; phylum Chordata; class Mammalia; order Rodentia; family Muridae; genus Grammomys; species Grammomys surdaster. The sequence continues at coordinate 7,583,492 of NW_021604608.1, forward strand.
TCAAAAGGGAGGAGTCTGTAGGTTTTACTTTCTCAATGTCCCCTGAGACCTAACATCTTTGTTCTTCTCAAGCCTTTCCTGGGTACCCTTCCTACCTGGGCCTTCACAGAATCCCCAAGCTGACTGTTCTCACTCACAGCTCCACCAACAGCTTCTCTCTGGCAGCCGTGCACTGCGTCTCGCTGAGGACTTGCACTGTATGAGAGCTCTAGATGAATACCGTGCAGTGTGGTTCTGAAGCTGGGCCCCAGAGACAACCACTTCCAAATCCTGCCTTTAGCTCTTCGGTGAATATGTAACCTTGGGAGAAACTCTCACTCCTGGGCCCCTGCTCTCTGCCTACTTGTATCCAGATAAGCACCCACCTCATAGGGTGCTTACCAGGATTCAAACTTAGGGACTGGGGAGATGGCTCAGTCGGTAAAGTGCTTGCCATGCAAGCATGAACACCGAAGTTTGATCTCCAGAAACCAGGTAAAAGCCAGGTACAATTATGGAGACTGGAGGGCTTGCTGGTCTACCTGAATCATCAGAGATCTATACACACACACACACACACACACACACACACACACACACACACACACATATACAGATAGACACATGCACACACACAAACATACACCCCTAAATATGTATAAAATTCACATATGCCAAAGGCTTTTTAACAGTGCATGGCCCAAAAATTCAACAGGTATTAGCAATTCAGTTTTCTTTTTGAAGCCTGCTAGCAAGCTCCCCAGAGGTAGGTATGCCTGCACCTACTTGCAAATGGGAACCAGGCTCAGAGAGGAAGCAGGCCCCTCTACAGCTTGCAGCTTAGCACGGAGCATAGAAACAGCAATGGCAGATAACCTCAGAGCGTAAGTGGTAGTCACGTTTTAGATTCATGGGGTGAGTTTTCAAATCCATTCTTATAATCACCATACTAAATTGTCCTTCTATAACAGCTTTGGAAAGAACTCACACTCCATTCATTTTAAATGGCACCTATTCAGGGGTTGTGGAAGGACTCTGAAAGCACAAATGACCTTCAACCAGGCCCTTGGAGGCATCATTAATCCCTTAGGGCAGCTTTTAAAATGTGAAAGTATCTCATTTGTAAATATCTGCCTTGACCCTCATCATGGCCCTCAATAGCAGAACTGGTCTTATTTTACAGGTAAGGAGCCAAGGCCATGGATTGCAGCCCTATCAAGTCACAGTACAGTCACCCTCCATGTCCTTGGGTTATGCACGGCAGACAACCGAAGACAGAAATTACAAAACTCGAACAGAGAGAAACCCCACCCCACATTGCACCTAGCATACATACAGATCTTTATGCTTGCAATGACTATTTACACAGCATTTACCCTGGTAACTGCCGTAAGCCATCCAGGCCTGTTCTAAAGAATACAGGACCATCTGAGCTGTTTCTGTGTGCACATCTTGCTATCTTATGTAAGGGACTTGGGCATCCATGGATTTTGAAACCCATGAGGCATCCTGGAATCAATCACCCACATATCAGATGACTCAGCTGTGTGGTAACTGAGGTTGGATTCTGTACCTTTCCGTTGTCTAGGATTGGGCACCAGGACATTTAAACTTTTTTTTTTTTTAAAGCAAAATCTAGTTAAGCTCTTCTGAATTAGAATCTCTTGGTTGGTAGCTGGCTATGCATCTTGGTTTAAAAAGCTAGAATCCAAGCTGAAAAAATGGCCCAGTGGGTAAACCAAAAATGGGGAGTTTGGAGCCCTAGAAATTATGTAAAAAGCTGGATGGGCATGGTGGTCCACCTGTAATCTCACTGCCTTGGAGGAGGAAATAGGAGATTTCTGGCTAGCTAGACTAGTAGCTAGACAATAACAAGCCTCAGACTCATTGAGAGACTCTGTCTCAATACGAAGGTGGAGAACAATTGAGGAAAATGTCTGATACTGACCTTGGGCTCCTACACAGACATACATACCGACTCAGACACAGACAGACAGACAGACAGACAGACAGACACACACACACACACACACACACACACACACACACAAGAACCTGATGCACACTCCACACTAAGCCAATCTCCTGGCTTCTCCCAGTGCCAGACCTGAGCTTTCAGAAGTCCCCACAACTGCACACATCCTAGCCCACTTCCTCTTGGGCCTGGTACCCACAAGCACCCACACATTTTTCGCTTTGGGGCACCTTGGCGTTTGGCAACTGTGTCTCTCTTTCTCCTTCCTGCTGCTGCCACCACACCCATGCCCTTCTCTGCCAACTCCACTGAGTGATAGTTTTCATGGTTTCTGCTTTGGCTCCTGCAATGCCCCCCTTACTAGTCTCTCTATCTCTGTCTCGGTCCCTACATTGTACCCATTTCTTTCTCCAGTCTCCTGGGTCTCCAAACCCAGCCCTTGTCCTTTCTTATGTTAGATCAGAACTTAAATTTTGTGAAATTGGTAAGTAATTTTACGCATTTATGGAATGGATGTAGTGTTTAAATCTGTATACTACTGCCCCCCCACCATGTTCCCAGGACAAGGTTCAAACTTCAACCTGAGAGTTGTGTTAGAACGCCTTGAGAACCTGCCTGTCTTCACTGTTGTCGTCATTCAATAACTGTGTACCCTGTGGCTGGACTGAACTGGAAAGGGACAGACAGAAACACAGAGACTCAGAGACAGACACAGGCTGAGGACCAGTTAGGAAACTATTGCAGGTACTCAAGGGAGAAATCATGAAGAAAACCGAGTTGCTACTACCACAAGCTCCAAGTAGGCTGAGTGACGGAGAACAGGAAGCTGACACTACAGAAAGAGGACTCAGTACAAGCAAAATTCAAGAGGGCAGGGACAGTGACTCTCATATATGTCTGCCAGAAGGAAGAGCCTGGGAGATCAGGCAGGGAGGCGGGAAGAGTTAGCAATCCAAAAGGGCAGTGAGATCCTCCATCTCGTATAGACATATACAGAGAGGGGGAGAAGAGGGGAGGGGAGAGGGGACAGAGGAGAGGGGGAGGGGGGAGA
>NW_021604608.1:7586896-7619469 GCF_004785775.1 Grammomys surdaster
GAGGGGAGAGGGGAGAAGAGGGAAGAGGAAAGAGGGAGAGAGATCCTAAGACTCCCTCCAGCTATTCAGTATAAAGAGTTTTTGAATCCAGGATTTTGGCACTTCTGTAAACACAGGCCCCAACCTTGTACCTGGAGACACATTTGCTGTCCCTGTCGTGTCCCCCCCCCGCGCCCCCCCCCCCGCTCTCCCCCCCACCCCTCCACCTCCACCCAAGTGAGATGACCTAGGCAATCCTTTGGGGTCTGTGGGTTTGGGAAGTGGGAATGAAATCCCTGATATTGGAATTTTCAAATGGCTATGACAACTTGCATTCCTCTCACGGGTATGGGCTCATTCCACAGGTGCAGAACCTCCGCCATGTTGGCCTTCTTGTTCTGCGGCCTGCTACTGGCGGCCTGTGGCTCTGTCACCTGGACCACGTCAGATCCCGGGGAGCCCAGCGTTGACTTAGCAGACAGGCTTGGCCTGGTTGAGAAGATAGGCGACATACATGCCAAAGTGCTGGAGATCTGGACGGAGCTAGGACGACAACGGAAGGTGGATGCCGCGGAGATGCACGCAATCTGCAGGGTACAGCCATCAGCCACGCTGGGACCCGATCAGCCACAGATCACTGGCTCAGTCCTTTTCCGGCAGCTGGGACCCAGCTCCAGACTTGAGGCCTTCTTCAATCTGAATGGCTTCCCAGCGGAGCAGAACGCCTCCAACCGCGCCATCCACGTACATGAGTTCGGGGACCTGAGCCAGGGCTGCGAGTCCACTGGACCGCACTACAACCCGCTGGGCGTGCGGCACCCGCAGCACCCCGGCGACTTCGGCAACTTCCCGGTGCGCGACGGCGGCATCTGGAGGTCCCGCGCCGGCCTGACCGCGTCGCTGGCCGGACCGCACTCGATCTTGGGCCGCGCTGTGGTGATCCACGCCGGCGAGGATGATTTGGGTAAAGGTGGCAACCAGGCCAGCCTGGAGAACGGCAACGCAGGTCGCAGGCTCGCCTGCTGTGTGATAGGCTCCAGCAACTCCGAGGCCTGGGAGAAGCAGATAAAGGAGCGCAAGAAACGGCGGCGGGAGAGCGAGTGCAAGACCACTTAAGCATCACTCAGGGCCACGGAGCCCAGCTGCTGCGCCCATAGATGCCTCCACACGCCTCCAGATGCCTCCAGTCACCCCAGAGGCCTCCGGGCGTCCTAGACAGGGGCCTCCCAGACATCTCAGTGGCCTCTGCGCGCCCCACACGCTTTCACGCACCCCAGGCACCTCTATAGGGCCCCAGATGCCTCCACGAACCTCCTCAGACACCTCCGTGTGCCCCAGATGTTCCCACATGCCCCATACACCATACCTCTGGGTCCAGGACACCTTGTGTAACCCAGGAATCCTTTCATGCCCTATCCACTTCCACAGATCCAGAACTCCTTCGAGCTCTAGATCCACTTGGAGCCCCTTTGTGTCCCAAGACAATCCCACAAGCCCCTAGAATCCCCTTTGAAACCATCTTTGAGTCTGCTCCCAGAGAACCACCTCCTTCTCCCTAGGGATCGCATGGGCTCAAATACTCTCCTTCTAGGCTGAGGACCTCCCAGTTAGCACCTTTGAGAGTATTCCCTTGGGATGTACTGAAATATCACCCACCCCATTTCCTCCTGCACCCTTTTGTTTTCTTTCTGTCCCCTAGCACCGAGACTCCTCCCTTCCCTAGAGGCCTCGTTTTTTTTTTCTTCCCTTTGTTCCTCCTAGGTACTCTGGGACCACCCTGATCCCATCCCCTAGGATTCCATGTTCCTGATCACCTGCGGGGGCCCCCTGGATCTGTTTTCATCTGTTTCCCATATGGTGCCTGCACCCCAAGGAGAGCAGCTCCTTCGAGAGTATTTGGCAACCTTTATGTTGCTCATTAAAAACATAGCAATTCAGTCCTGCATTGGCCTTGTGTACTTTTTTGAGACTTTGTAGCATATAGGTTTTTTTTTCCTCCCCCAAAATATCCCTGAGAGTTTGCAGGCCTCCTCCTCTAATGATAAAAGGTCCTATCATTAATTGCAATGTCTTTTGGAGGACTGAGGATTAACAAGGACAGTTAAATGTGCATGTGTGTGGCTTCTTTACGAAAGGACACCAATACAGCCGGGAGCCAAAGATCTCAAAGATGGGAGGGAAAAAAAAAACCATCTGCTGTGAAGTGAGTCCCGGGCTGGAGTCCCTAGCCTGGTGAGAATGAGGTAAGTGTTGAGGTACCCAAGCATGCAGCTCCCCAGATATCCCCAGAACAGTCTCTGCATTTCTCATACCTTCACACAACCAATCTGAGTACCTGGGACAGTACCTGCCTCCCAGCACAGGCTGCCCAAGCTGGTCCTTCCAGGCAGCCTCCGCTTCTCCCAGATCTCAGATGTCAGACAAACTGAACCACAGCCAGAAACCCTTCCTCTGCACTGAGTGTCCCTGTATCCATAGTTAAAAGTTGTGCTAATGAGATGCCACCGACTGGGGATCCATGATGGAGAGGAATGAAGTCCATTGAGAGCCAGATCCTCTCCTTGGTTGCCATATGATGGCCAACTCAGAACCACGGGGAAGCCAGGCTTGGGATCCACAGATGCTTCTCATCACTTGCCTTCTGTTTTTCTTGGGTGGGTGGGCCCCTGAACATCCCAGCAGACCCAATTCATATTCATTCTGTCCATTCATGGGGTTAGCCAGTATCCCGAGGGCCCAGAGATAAGAAACACCAGGGAAATAACAAGAGGATATTGCATGTCACTGTAAGAGCAAAGGAATGCCTACACCATGCTCCATGGTAGCATGGCCTCACACAGAAGACCTGATTGAACCCCAGCTCTGCCACAGGCTTCCAAACTGTGTGACCCGAACCAATCACAGAACCTATGTAAAACATAGTCATCTTACACGGTTGTTTTGAGGCCTAAATCAGGCGTTGTTTGTGAGAGGCTCAGTAGAACAGGCCTATTTAAAACAAATCCAATTCGCCTAAGAACAGCTACAGCTAAAGTCAGACAGAGATATCCCTAACAATGGCTCTGGACACCTGCTAAGCTAGTGAGTGTCACGCAACTAGAGGGAATTCAACAAAGGAAAGCTTGCCACAGAGAGACAGGATTTCTCTGTGTATCCCTGGCTATGCCGGGACCTTGCTCTGTAGACCAGGCTGGCATCAAACTCAAAGATCCACCTGCCTCTGCCTCTTGAGTGCTGAGATGAACCACGACCACCTGGCTTTCAACCCGAGGTTTCTAAGAAGCATTTCTACAGGCAACCAACCAGATCCCTTAGGAGACAACTCTGTCTTTTCAGCTTGGGGGTTGGGGAGAGGCAGAACGAGAAGAGAAGTTTAGGAGCTATAAGGCAGACATCTGGCTCTTGGCACAAAACCTTGTGTGCCACCAAGACCGCCCACTGGACTCCACTTGATCCCTGGCTTCTATTTTTACTCCCCTCATCTTACAGATCTGGCTTATGGATCCCTTTATATTTGCTGTTTTGACTTCCTGGCCTGCTTGCTAATCAGTTTGCCGGTTTGACTCACAGGGTTTGCGATCATCGCTGGGACTTAAACCCACACTTGTTTTGATTTCTTTCTGTAAAATTAGAAGCGTTTGATGTAATGGCTGCACCTACCCACAGCTGGTAAAGCAAGAATAATGCTCGATCCCGCGTAGCTTCCACACAGTGTAGACAATAATTAGGAATGCTATCTTTAGATGTTAGGATAAGCTGTTTCTCAGAATGGCAGGGATGTTTTTCATTTTTTTTTTCTTGAGTGGGGCTTATTAGTGCGCACACACACACAAAATACTAAAACTTTAAGAAAATAGAACAAATCAGTGAGTGCTTTGGCCAACTTAAAAGCCTGCAGAAAATAAACCGAGTTTAGATCTCCTGTTTGGACAAAATGCATACAATCCTTCCATTCTCCATAGTTTTCACTACTGCCATATGATCAAAGAATTTCAGGTGACACGTCGCAAGGGATGAGTTGCTACCATAGGCTGGAAGTAACACCCAGCCTGGGCTTGGCCTTGGTGAAGGTTACAGAAAGGGTGACCTAGGTAATGTAGACTATTAATCCCCCGGTCAGGAAAGTTAACACTTAAAAAAAATTTCATTTTGTGTATGTGAATGATGGGGGCAGGGATGGGATCATATAGTTCCCATGGAGATCATGTGTGGAGGTCAGAGAAGAACTTGTAGAATCCATTACAGGGGTTCTGGGCATTGAACTCAAGTTGCTAGGTATGTGCAGCAAACACCATTATCCACTGAGCCATAGAGGCTGCCCTCTATTCCTTCTTCTTCTTTTTTTCCACCACCTCCTCCTTCTCTTCCTCCATTTTCTTCTCCGTGTGTGTGTGTGTTTGTGTGTGTGTGTGTTTTGTGTATACATGGGCACATTCCTTCATGATCTCATGTTTGTTTTCAAACAAGTGTGTGCATGCATGTGGACACAAATGTGTGTGTACATGTATGGGACCCAAGTTTGTTGGCAGGTGACTTATTTGACCCCTCTTCATTTTGCATAGTGAAGCAAGGTCTTTTACTAACTTTGGAGTTAACTATTTTGGCTAGTCTAGATCTCTAACCCCCAAAGGTTTGTATTATAGGAAGGCTGCTACAAGGACCAAGATTTACATGGATGCTGGAATCTGAACTCCAATCCTCAGCCTGAATAGCCAGCTCTTTACTCACTAAACCATCTCCCCAGCCTCCAGGCCTTTTTATTTGAGGTTGCAATGGCACAAGATCTAGTTATGTATGGTATATGATGATGAAGGAACCAGTACACTGTGTGCAAAGGAGAAGTTATCATCATCATCATCGTCATCATCATCATTTTTAGAAATGGTACAATGTACTTCAGGTAATTTAATGTTGTACGTGTACAGTCTCTACGCACGCCTGTGTGGATGGATGTCAGAGGACAACTGGAGGTGTTACTCCTCAGACACAGTCCAGTATTTTTGTTGTTTTGAGACAGGGTCTCTCATTGGCCTGAAACTTACCAAATAACTAACCCGGTTGCCCAGTGGGCTCCAGGGACCCGCCCATCCATTTTCTCTCCATACACTGGGATTACAAGTGTGTGCCACCATACCTGGATTTTTGTGTCATTTCCCCCACAACCCCTGCCAGACCCCCACTTCCATTCTGGAGTTCAAACCCAACTCCTGTTTAACAGGCAACCCGGGATCAAGGGAACATCCTAGCTCAGTTGTGTTCCCTCTCCACACAATCCTGGACTCACACAGATTCACCACAGTGAAACTTTTCAGTGTGGACTTGCTCTACACAGCTGAAGAAACCACTGTCACTCAGTGAGAGGTGTAAATTGCTGCCATGCTGAGTCACAGCATTTTGTTTTTGTGTGCATACTCTAGAGAGGCCAAACTTTCTTACTTTTCTTGCTTTTCCCTCTAATTAGAGCCTCTCCTGCACTCCTGCCTTCTGTTCTGATCTTACACAGGTCTCTGTTCAGTCACCTAGGAGAAAGAACTGCATTAAAGTGTGATCTCATGGCCACCCTTTGGCTTTTGGAAAGCCTACCTGCTGCCTCCAGAGGGAATACTCAGAATCAGGAAGGATGCTTCCAAACATATCTTCCAGAATATTGCAGCAGAGATTTCCAAAGAGGAGGGCAGAACCCAGGCATTCTCAGGGCCACACAATGGTGGCAGAAAAGCACCTGGATGTGCATGTGCGTGTGTGTGTGTGTGTGTGTGTGTGTGTGTGTGTTGAGGGTGGGGTGGGGTGTAGAAAACCAAGAAGGACAAAAACAAATTATCATTGTAAAGTGACAGATAGGGAAGAATCGTATTAATGAGCATGTAAAATGACCTTGTCATGCCACATAGTGCTGCAAGTGCAAGACTGTAGTAAGAATCCACTGTGTGGAACACCACCACTAGAGCCCTTTCTAGAACTTGGCAACATGGGAGCGTGATAGGAAGCCATGCAGGAGACTAAACTAATTCAGTTGACTCTGGGTTCATTGTGGGGAGGAGGCTCTACACTGGCCAGCAGAGCTCAGAGGAATGATAAAGAGGATGACAGAGGGGGACAGCGGGGCTTGGGAAAGGAGAGAGCAAGGGTGAGAAAGGTCAGTTTCTCAGGCACCAATCTATTTCCACAAATGCCCTGTGGACTGTTCATGCCTAAAGGTTCACCAGCACAGAAAATGCAGAATGCAGATTTCAAACAAGCTCTCTTTAAGGACTATCAACTTAGTCTTATCTCTCTAGACTGCTGTCTGCATTCTGCTGACCAACTAACTATCAAACTAACTAACTAACTAACTAACTAACTAACTAAGGTAGAAAACTATCAGGACAGACACACCTATGGGGGAAGCAAGGGCGGGAGGAAAGAAAGCCAGGAAACAGGACAGACCATAATCAGGGAGGAGGGAGGGGGAGGGCGTGGCCTTTCCCTAATCAACAACAGCTGCTTTCAAGCTCAGACCTACTGGCAACATAATATTCTACATTACTAAGCAAGAACAAAAAAGATATGTAGGGGTCAAGTCTACATAATTGCTCATTCTGCTCCCTAAGACATGATTTTGTTTTGTCCATATCTCTTTTAGTGCCTTATATCCAGGGATAACTCAGAGAGTATACCTTGATGAAACTATACCCATCACAAAAATATTACTTCCTAACTAGGCATTTAGGCATAGGTGTATAATAAATTGTGACTGAAAAAGTATGACAGGAACCCTTTTTTTCTTTCTCTTGATCTCTTAAAACATGTTTATACATATATGTGGAGAGACACCCTCATGCCTTTGAATATATGTGATAATAGGGTGACTTCTGGAGCTGTTACAACCAGGAACTCAACTGACTCCAAACAAGCAAAGATAGGCGATGGATACCAAGATCCCTGGAAAATTCCTGAAGTAGTTCCAAGATGCTCCACTTCAGACGTTCTGGTCACACAACAGAATTCATTTCCCTACTGTTTAAGTTTCTCTGAGTATGAGCTTTTGCCAGGAACACCAGGATAGATGCAGGTTACAAGGCAGAGTTGAGGAGAGAATGCCATAGCCAACTATTTAATAAAAGACCAAGGGAAACCATTCGTAGTAACTGGACTTTTATTGTCTACAGAGTAGAAGAACCACATTGGGTAGACACAGCAGAAGTGGGGATGTTATTGTCATAGTTACATATATATAACAACAACAGCTTAAAGGCTCTAACACACTCCATCTGATAACACAGGTGCCTCCTGCACTGCCTGTATACACTGGGCTCAAGCTATGAACTCCTGTTATCCTGGCTCCCTAAAGCACAGACCCTGGGGCTCACTGCAGTTTCTTGCCCTACTAGACTATGCTAGAGTTTTCTATAAACCCACTCACCTGAAAGTGATGAAAGGCCCCCAAGAAGTGTACCTGTTGGATGTGTGTCCAAACCAGAGCTTCTGGGAGGTGAGAGTCACATCTGGCTGGATTTCCCCTTAGCCTTTCTGGTATCATATGCAGCAATACTGACCATGTGTACCTGAAAACCAGCTGTGGACCCCATCCAGCAATAAAGGCACCTTCAGGTCTATTGGCCTTTGTAAACTTGCAGCCTGAGGGCCTCCTTCCCTAGAGGGCTGGCCTTCAGAGGCAGGGGACAGACTGAAATACAGAGGGATATACAGAGCATTGAGGCTCCAGTCAGAAGGCATGTCTTTGTCCCCAGTCCCAGGTCACAGACAGGTTTTACGATGAATAGGAACACATTTCACCTCTGAGCTTCTCTTTCTAGCTGGAGTTTCTGAGATCAATTTTGGCCCCTGGAGGCCTAGATGAAAAATTGATGATTTAGGATTCTTCAGTTGTGTAAGAAACTGGGATAACACTAAGCTTTTCCCAAATCCCAAATAACCACACCATCCTATATTCAGCTTGGGCTGGATAAAGACAGCTGGTACTTCTAATGTCATATAAATAACAAAAACAAAAAAGTCAGATTACCACTAAAAAGTCCCCTACTCCTGGCAGCTGCTTGTTACCCATCCCTCCGGATCATCAAAATTTCCAGACTTAGGCTAGAACACTCAGATCTGCACTCAGTCAGCAAACAGCCTCTCCCACCTGCAGCCTTACTTTCCCAGCCTGCTCGTGTCCTTCCCACCTGCCACTGTGAAACACTGGGTGCCAAGACTCCCTATTGCTGGGGGATCCTCCAAGATGACGAAGTGCAGGCATGGCCTCATGAACACATTTCATTCAATTACATCTTTCCTTCCAGCCACCTAGCTATTCCCAAGACTGAGACCCAGGGAAAAAATACCCTTGCTTTCCTAGCTTGTCCCATCATCTTGATGGACAACATTAAATGCTAATAGAAAAACATCTTCTCTCTAATAAAACAAATGCTGACAGGAAGAGAGATGTGGAAAGGCAGCCATATGGCAACCATGATTCCTGCGCCCGGCCATGTTCACAGCAGCACGTCTTCAGCAGACAGAGGTGACACCGAGAAACTCACAGACCAGCTTTAATAAATCAGAGCTGGCACCATTGGGTGTTCCCAGCTTGTAGCAGGATCAGAGCGTTTTCTCATTTGCAGACAGGAAGGTGTTTAGCAGAAAGTGGCTTGGATGACCGTTCCGAGGCCTCCGCCTTTCCTCGCTGTCCCTGGTGCCTTCAGTGTGTCACCCCGTCAGTCTCTCTCTCCTTCATGTTTGCACAGTGCTTCTTGTGTCTTCACCCTCTGAGATGCCTCTGTCACCTCCCACATTGGATGCTTTGACCTCTGGCTGCATGGAAGGGAAGTGGTCCTGGAGAGTTGTGGTGTATTCCTCCTGGGAGGCCAGGCTAGATGGGGACAGCCCTGGCTCACACCTCTGTTTCTCCGTGGGAGCCTCCCTTGGGACCTCCTCCAGGTCTGCAGCCTCCTGTCCATCAGCCAATTGAATGTTCTCCCTCCCCACCGTGTTTACTACTTCTGAAGGTGTCTGGGGTACCGGAGGATGATGAAAGTCCAAGTGCTGGTTCATGTTGCTCAGGGGAGCTGGAGAGCTGACAGCAGGCTTTCCAGCATCCTCAGGCACAGTTAGCGCCTCAGCAGCTGCACAGCTTTCATCTCCTTCCTGCTTCTGAACCTCCCCTGAAAACAGACACGGGACAGCAATAAACCTGGGGCAGCAGGTTGGTCTCACCTTCCTCTCCTAATAACTCCCACCTAGCCACCTGCCCCAGGCCTTTAAGAATCAATGGCTTATTACTCTTCCGTCTTCCAGGCATGGCTCTGGAGCTTAGGGGAAATCCAAGGATTTTTCATGTTGAGAAGCCAAGCCAGCATCTTCTCCAAAGAGGACTAAGTCACAGGTTCCTGGAAACCCATGCCTTATTACTAATAGGCCTCCTGTGTCCATGAAAGACTAAGTTTGAGGACAAAGGTTATCCTTTGGAAGCTGAGGGCCTTTATGGATGGACAGAGATTCTGGCTGCCTTCAGAGAAGGAGGATAGCTTGGGGAAGTTTACTGTCATCCCATCTCTGAATCTTCATCAGCACCTTACTCTCTGAGGGGATCCCCATGGTTTGCCCAGCTTCAGCTATGAGGCTATGTGCAAACAGCTTTAAGCTCCCCCCTGAGGCACCAGACTCTTGGCCTTAAACCCCTCTATCAATCAGAAATTCTAGAGGCACAAGAAGCAGGAGTCAGAAGACAAGGGATGGGTCCTGGGAGCTGGCCCCTTGTGCCCACTTCCCTACTCACCTGCTCTGTGATCATAGCTTGTCTGGTCTCAGTTTTTCAGGTAAGTAAAAGAGAGGACTCTGATGTTCCTCCCTGACCTAATAAGTAATAGTGACACTGTGTGACCAGGGAAGAACAAACAGCTCTTAATACCAGGACACGTGTGTTCAATACTAGACTGTGGACTTTCCACAAGACAGTGCGTTCTGAGACCTCGGGAACTACCATGATGAAGGATAGGGACGACACACATCTGAGTGAGTCTAGCATGAGCAAAGGTCTTAGTGCAAACACTGAAGGCCCCAGGAATACTTCCTGGTACTCCTGACTAGAACCACAGTAGATCAACACTACAGTCAGGCCTGCCATTGGACATGTACAGGAAGGTTTTGGGCTGACAGCTGGCTGATGGGGCTAGACTGTGGAAGATTGGCAAGAGGTGGGACACATGTCCCTGTCATTTTTCCCACATCACACCTTTGGAGGGAGCCTTGCTGACTCCAGATTGGCTTTGACACTGTTCACTTTCTTTGCAAGGTCCTACTGGTCCACTCCTGATGACCTGTAGCCTCGGATTCCAAGGTTGTATTATACATGGATGAAAGCAAGGATACATACATATGTCCTTCTAGCCAACCAACATACTTATTATAGGTTTATAGTCAACTCGTCTGGCTCAAGAGATACCCAAGACTTGTGAAATCCACCTGTGTGTTTCTGGGACCTTTTCAGAGAAGAGTGGTATGTGGGAAAGTGATCTGTATGTAAGGAAAGACCAGGCCAGAATGTAGAGGCACCTTTCAGCTGGCAATCCAAATAAGAAAACAGAGACAGAGGAAGGCAGCATGGTGGCAGGGCTGCTGGTATCAGCTGATGTCAGACATCAGCTTCGTTGACTGTCACAAGTAGAATCAATACCAGCAACTCTCTAGAAACTCCAAGCCATTTCAACTCCAGCCGGGGGGAACGCTGAGGCATTTGCTTTCTGCCAAGAACTTGGTCTTTTGCCTGCCTGCTGTTGGACTATAGTTCCTATAGCAAAGCCGTGCCATATATCATTTATATATGGACCTTTCTTGGTTCAGCTCCTCTAGAAAGTAAGGCCTGACATAAGACCCCTTAGGTGTCTGCATGAACCAGTTTCTTCTGGCTCTAAAGTACTTCAGACCAGCTAGGCCTTACTGCATGCCCCTCTCTGCTAGAAGCTGTTCGACACACATGACATGCTTTATCTTATTGTCCAACTTAGATCCGTGAGGTCAGGAGCTTCAACTGACATGTCTGACGCGTCTAAACATTTAAGACCACTTTTAAAATACTATATTCTTTCTTTCTTTCTTTCTTTCTTTCTTTCTTTCTCTTTCTTTCTCTTTCTTTCTTTCTCTCTTTTTCTTTCTTTCTCTCTTTTTCTTTCTTTCTTTCTTTTTCTTTTTTTTGAGCAGAAATATAACATAGGTGGGAAGAACTGGAGAGGCCTGTCAATATGGTAACAAACATGGAGAAAAGGCATTTTGTGTGTGTGTGTGTGTGTGTGTGTGTGTTGGGGGTGTTAGTAGGAATTGAACCTAGGACCTTGCACAAGCTAGGCAACCTCTTTACCACTGAGCTCCATTCCTAGCTTTTAGATTTTGGCTTACAGTTTTAGGGGTGCTGGCCCACACTAAGCTCTCCTGTTTGATCTATTGCTGTGGATTCCAAGGTCTAGGCTTCTGTTTACAAGCTTTGTTGTGCAAACCTTGTTCCTTGATTTAAAACTATTGCTTAAATAAAATTGGCTAAGGCCAATTACTAGAGGGGTTAGATGGAAGTGGGTTTGGAGTTATCTGATTGGAGGAGAGAGATGAGGAAGAATGAGAGTGAGAGGGACGATGGGAATCTGCCATGAGGGGAGAGGAACCAGGAGCACATGGCCAGGAGAAACAGCAAATATCTGGGGTACACCACTGGGGAGGTAACCAGGCCTGCAGTTAGAAGAATAGATTGGGTTGACCATCCCCCAGTAACTGTTAAATCCAAATAAAATAACCATAGTCTGAGTCTCATTAATTTGTAAGCTAGTGGGGGATAAGCTCAAATTGGTTCCACTACGCTCCCTGTTGCTTTGTACCAGGCAGCATGTTACGCCTGAAGCACAAGGTAGACTGAACAAGTCCACCTGGGACAGGGAAGGAAGAGAAAAACAGAGGGGGCTGGAGTCCCACTAGCCTCTTCCAGAGCATGCCCAAGCACCTGATGACCTTGCTCTAGGCCCCGCTTTGTAATTGTTCCACCACTTTCCTCTCTTAATTTTGATTAATGACATGAGTCTGTCTCCAACCCCTCCCTTGTGAGCTCTGTAGCATCAGATCCACATCCTCCGCTCAGTCCCTCTGTCTCCTCTGGGCCATGTGTTTTCCCCAGCCATGGCCTCCTCCCTCACTGGCTCTGTCTGTGGTTTCTGCAACAGCACAGTTTTCTTGTTTCCAGTCGACTTCTGGGCTCACACAAATTGATGTTTTCTGGCTTGTAACAGATGACCACCAACCACACACACACACACACACACACACACACACACACACACACCTATTTTCCTTCTGGAGCCCAGAAGTCCTAAGTAGGTCTCCCTGGGCAGAACAGGAACACAGTCCCCAGGTGACTCAAGGGCACCATTCATTCCTCACTTCTGCCAGGCATTGGTGGCTTCTTGGCTTGGTGCAGGATTCTTCCAGTGCCCATCACCATAACCATATCACCTTGGCTTATCTACAGGGGCCACACCCTCCCTTGCCTGTATCTTGTTAGATGATCCATTTACAACCAAACCATATAATCTAGGATCATGTTCTCACCTCAAGGCCCATAGCTGAATCCTGTCTGTAAAGTGCTTTCTCCCTGAGAGACAGTGATCAATCGGTTCCATTGGAGAGAACACTGTTTAGATTTCTAGATACTCATGCCCCTCCTCATTTCCTTTGATGACCTGGTGCCTGCTCCCTGCGGTGACATAGTGTGGACGCTGTGGGTGGTAAACACACTGGAGCCACTGGAAGAACTCAACAGGTTTTGCCTGGGAAAGGCAAGTCTTCCCTTTTGTATCTAGTTTTTTTCTGATACAAATTTCATTTTTTCTTTTCACATGTAAAAGTTGCTGTGTCATTTCCCTCAGCCTTTAGGATAACCACTGAAGAACCCCAGGGACAGACTCTTGACCAATTTTTTTTTTCTCTCATTTTCAAGTCTGTATTCAGTTACGGATCCCGTGTATCACTGTTCCCCACAAGTCATATCCTGGAAAATGACCCTGGCCCAATGAAATACATGAACACATATATGACACGAGTGATCCTTGAACTGATAGATAATAGATAGATAGATAGATAGATAGATAGATAGATAGATAGATAGATAATAACCAAAACTTGTTGTGATTTGTTCAGCCACAATAACAGTGTGTGCAGTCCCCAGTGGGGTCACACTCCAAGCCAAGCCAGGGGCTTCCTTACAGCTTTGCCATTCTGATCGGGTCTGTGGACTTGTTTCGAGCGGCAGAGTCTCAGGCCCCACCCCTCGACCACCGGTCTCAGAATCGGCACTTTCATAAGGTCCCGGGTGGGGGAGGGGGGCTCCCATTGTAGTGCGGGGAAACACTGTGATCTTAAAGCAGCCCGTCTTCCTTCATGTGGAGAGCCTTCAAAGGCTGCAGATTCTGGGGACAGAGCCTGTAACCTCGCATTCACGCTGATTGTGCCTCAACACCCATTTCCCCTTGTACCCCACACCCCAGACCACCACCTTGAATCCCTCCTTTAAGCTACATTAGCCAGGGGCCTTAGATGACTTCCCTTCTCCCTGGAGCACTCTTTCCATTCCAAAGGCAGCCTTTGAGGGGCAGCCCAGCCCCAACCTCCCCCATGAAGATTAAATCTGGCCAAAAGCCCTATTCCTACTGACAGGTCCCACAAACCTCCTGGAACTTGCCTTTCTTTCTTTTTCTTTTCCTTTCTTTGTTCCTTTCTTCCTTCCTTTCTTTCTCCCTTTCTTCCTTTCCTTCTTTCTTTCTTTTTCTTCCTTCTCTCTCTCCTTCCTTTCCTTTCTTTCTTTCTCTCTCTCTTTCTTTCTAACCTTAAATTATTGCATATAACTAACTTAATTTTTTAACTTTGCCAGTGTTCTATGGCAGAGACTCAATAAATATCTTACTAAGTGCTTGAATATCTGGGCTTATACATGTATTCATGAAAAAGTGAATCTATTAGCATACATCCTAAATACCATGCATCACTTTATGAAAGCAAGTTAAATTTATAGTATTCATTTTAAGGCATATTCAGGTAACTACCCTAAAACTTCTCAAAATGGCACTTTCTGAAAGGAGATGTCTAACTCCTACAAATATTTAGCTAGATGCAAGGCAGCTCAGGGAAGCAAACTCATCAATTCCATACTAACAGATGAAAATTCTCACAGTGGTTATAGAGGAGCCTGAGAAACATGAAGTCAGAATAATCCTGCTCCCAGCAGAGTGGGGAGCATTATTCAAAGGAGTGAATTCTGGGGTTTTCTGTGGCTGCACTTCTCACCCGTGTGAGATGAATAAACTCCTTCTGGAAATTACTCTCATGAAATTACTTCTCCTGAGACAGTTAATAGTATATTCTGGTGCCCCTGAAAAATTAATTAACCTTCCTCAGTACAGCCTCACCCCTAAACCATTGGCAGTGTGTTTTTACTGTGGCTCAGGTGAGACCTTTGCCACCCTCATTTACATCTAAGGAAGCGGACTGAATTATGCCAGGGCCTTTTGGTTGCTGCTGCTTTGTCCCCTGATATTTCCTTCTCTGATATTCCAGTCCTGTCTAGATGTGTGAATCTTGTCATCACTATCTCCTCCCCACCCCAACCCCTTCTCCTCTTCCTCTTCCTTCTCCTCTTCTCTTCCCCCCTCCTTTGAGGTTACCTGGGAAACATTTTTATTTTAAACTTTTGTTCAGGAGATGAGGAAGATAGTTCCACTGTTATCATCATAGGCTAAATGCAACCACAGTAAGGGGATGACGGGTGTCTAAGGGATGACAGACAGCAGGAGAGATGGTAGACTCCTGAAGGGGATGGTGGACACTGCCTGTGGTTCTGTTGTCTGCTCCCATTTACTTTGCTTTCCTGAGAGCGGCTGGATAGCATGTCTTGGGACTAGAGCAATACAGCTTGGAAATGGGAATTATGGGTACAGCAAGGATTACCACCATCCTTTTCTTTGTGCTTATCTAGAAGGCATCAAAAACAGCATACTTAAGTCAATTATTAATACATACACAGAAACGTCCTTAAACATGTGACAGCCATCATGCCTTCACTAAGACCTCTGCTCCTTTGCTCTGGGAACCAACTCTCTTTGAATGCTAAGATTCTGGGGAGTTAACTCTTAATCCAGCCGTGGGAAGCCTTACTTTTGCTTTAATTACAGACTCATAACACTGACATTTCCATAAAAGACTTATGAATTAGCCCAAAGTTGGAAAAATATTACTGCAAATAATAGTAATTATTTTGGGCTGCTGTCACAAACAGAATTAATATCATTAATACTTATTAGTCACAAAACACACATCAATAAGGACGAGGCAAGTGCTTCATGACAGAGTGGAAAGAAAAATATTGTTGGGTTTTTTTTTTTCTCTAAAAGATGAAGAAGAAATAGGGCTGAGATTGTTAGTCCCCTAAATATGTGTCCCCCCTGCTCATAGGCCAAAAGGGGGACATTTGTCATCTTTTGTTGGCTGTCTGTCCAGGCTTTGTTTGTCCTCCTGCATGTGGCAGCTTTCAGTTGGAATTAATCAGGCCATAGCAGTAACGAGGCCACTGGGACACTGACAGCCTCTCAGAGAACGCATCCTTGTTCCCACCAAGAGCTGGCTCAGGATAGACAAGAACAATGCACATTGATGATGGGACCTGGGATCTATCATTTGCATCACTCATGCTGTCCTTGTGAAGATGGAGAGAGCCAGAGTCCATTTCTGTGCAGCAGGCCTAGGCTACCCAGAAGCTCAGCAAACTCTGAGCAGAGAGAGGCTCTGGCGTTCCATGAGGACATAGGCTGTCAGCATGCCATGACCATCAGCCACAATACAAGGCTACACAGTGCACCGGAGGCCAGTATTACAAGCAGCACATGCTGCAGGCTGCAGAGACCCAGTTTTGCTTTCCGGCCAGTGTTGATTCACCAGGATAAGGAGCTGTATTCAGGAATTCTTCCATGAGAATGTTTCTGTTGAAAACCTAGAAATGTCTTCTATGTTTACCATTCGGGCACTGTGCTGAGTGATCTGAACAGTTAGAAGAGACTGGGTGAACCTTGCTGACCCCAGCTCTGGTGGGCAGAACCACTGTATATCCAGATGAGTCCTACATCTTCCTGCTGATGCTCTAAGCCCTAAGCTGTGAGTTGGCTTATTTCACAGTATGAGATAAATGATACAGTTGGTCAGTCCACCTTGCTAAAATGTTATGTAACCATCAGAGGAGTAGGGCAGACTAGATCAGTCTGACAAGCTGAGATTCTAAGTCATGACAGCTAAGTGTAACTTGGAAAAACTGAGCAGGGTGAAATGGGATGGCGAGGAATTTCCATGGGTTGAGTGAACAGCCAAAGGAAAACGGAACAGAAAACGGAAACAGAGCAAGGATGGATTGGAAGTGGGGAATCCAGGAGTGGAGTCTCCAATGACACAACCAGACTGAACCAGAAATGGGAGGTCCGAGAAACTCAATAGAAACACTTTGGTTACAGGCCAGATATGGGTGGGGAAGAGATACTGACAGTGGTTGAGGGCTACAAGGTTTCAAGTCTAAGTAACCAAGAAGGTGAAATAAGGAAGCAGGAAGAGTTGGAGAGTTGTTGGTGGTGATGTCATACTGAAAAACCCCACAGACTGCTGGGGAAGTTCAGGCCCTGAGAATTAGGAGATCATAGCAGCAGATAGAAAAGTGTGTGTGTGTGTGTGAGTGTGCGTGTGTATGAGGATGTTGTCATGGAGTCCCAGAGGAGCTGTAGGATGAGGTCCTGCTGGCACTGACATGTGCTCTGTAGAGATCACAGACCAAGAAGAGGCAGCAAACTTACCATCCCTGGCACTCTCCTTGGTCTCAGTGGGCTGTTCCACAAACTTCAGCAGTGGGGACTTTGACCTCTGCATGGTGGGGAGAGTCTGGTCACTGAGCAGTATGGTGTCCTTGCCCCCTGTGAGGAAGATGAGAAGGTTGGCTTGTCATGTCACTGGTTTAGCTGGGTAACATTACAACCTGTAACAATTATTTTGAATTGTCAACTTGACACACTGTCGAATCACCTGGGAAGAGGGGCTGCCTAGATAAGGTATTATTTCATCAACATTGAGGTGGAAAGACCAGCCCACTGTGGGTGGCACCATTCCCTAGGCAGGCGATTTAGACTGTACAAAAGTAAAGAATATTAGCTGAGCACAAGCATGCACATAGTCTCTCTGTGCCCTTAACTGGGAATGTGACTAGACGCTTCAAGTTCCTGCCATCTTGGCTTCCTTGCAAATTAGAATTGTAAGTTGAACACACCCTTTCTTTCCTAAGTTGCTTTTGTCAGAGTGTTTTTTTATCATGGCATCAGAAATGAAACTAAGACACTCCCATACAATGAGCTAGCTCTTTGGTTGGGAAATTCCTTCAGCTGTGGGCAGTCCATACAGTCCGTAGGTCTTTCCCTAGTGTGAGGATGGAGCAAGGCTCCATGCTCATTCCCCTTGACTCATTTCTCTTGCTCAAGAACAGCTATCCACAGGCACCTCCAATAAAGGGCAGCTTCTCTGGCTGAGAGGAACTGAGCAGCTGGGTGGGCCAACAGCAGAGGCGGCAACAGCAGCAGCAGCAGGGAGCTTGGGAGATGCATTAGCATCTGTGGTCTGGACAGAGTCATCTGCTAACTGGATGACAGCAAGAATGTCACTTTCCCTCTAAGCCTCAGCTTTCTCATTATGGGTTGTTGTGAAGACAAAATGAACTGGTCAGGAGAAGATCTTGGGTGTTAAGCAAGCATTCCGCAATGATCTCACCCGCTGACATCATCAGCAAGGACACCCACACACCCGATACTGTCCTGTTTGCATCTGGTCAAGTCAACTATGCAGCTCTCTCACAAGGCAGGTGGGATCAAGTCCTCCAACTTATCCCAGCTATATTCCCACTTGGAACATACACTCACCATAATCTTGTTGCCTATAATGAGAACTCCTCAAAGAGGGTGGGGAAGGTTTAGAGGGAACGAGAGGGCAGGGGGAATGCACTGCTCTTCCATTGCAGAGGGCAGAGCAGGCTGCACAGATGAGTAGGAGGGAAGAAGAGCTTCAAAGACGAGAATGACAAACAGACGCATTGGCACCAAATGCACAGACAAACAGCAGTGCCACCTACAAGGTCAAGAGAGCCCATAGGCCTGGTATATTGCCAACTAGAAAGGCTTTAGGATTTTCTGAGTGGAAACCATTGGGCCTAAATAAAAGCTCCAGCTCATGAGTCCAGCTTGGGCTCCAGTCTGGCTTAGAGTAAAATTTTCTTGGAAGCCCTGCGATTTTATTTGTTTTCCCATTCATTCACCAGAGCCCAGAAGGCCACTAGGGTAAAAACAGATGTCTACACCTCCTTTGGAGAATCAGATGAAACTAAGCATATTTCCTCCTTGTGTTCCTCGGTTCCTCCCACTTTTTAGAAAACGGTCTTATTAAGTTGATTAACTTGTGTTAGAGATCCTCCACACAGTAGGCACTTACTAAATGCCTGGTAAGGTCTGTGTCACTGACTGAAGTGTCTAATGGGTCCTGGCATCTGGCATACTTAGTGCTTGCTGCTGTCTTGGGCAAACAGCAAGTGTTGAATAGCCTTCAGGTTCTCTGTCTTCTGAGTGTGCTAGGCCAACTGAGGAGAGGCTATCTGGAGCTGTCCCTGAAGTTCTGACAGGCACTTCCACTGTTTTGGTGGAATAAATCTAGAAACTTCACCGTTACCATCTGGAAAGGTTTCCCAAAGAACACTATGGATTTATGGTTCACAGTGACATGGGAAGTCCCCAGAATGGCATCTAGAGCACAAAGACACCATATAGAAATGACTTCATGGGTTCTTGGTGTTCTTGGTGACTGGCTGCAGGGGCCATATCAGGCAATAGGTGCCTCACCTCAGATTTCTTTCCCTTTTCTCCACCACAGCAACAAAGTCTGCCCACAAGTCCAGGTCAGGACGGTATTTCATGCCCATCTGACTATGGCAGGTAGACTGACAGCTTGCCAGCCTCCTGGGGAGGCTCCATCCCCCTCTGAACCAAAACAGTCTCCAGCCCTCTGCCCTGGTGGCCAAAGAATCAGAACCAGAGACAGAGTGGGAACTGGCAGGGATCAAGGTAGCCTGGGGGTTCTTCTCATGGGAATTCTTGAGGATGGAATGTCTCCTCAGTTCCACAAATCCCAGGTCATCGTCCATCCTAGGAAGCGAGCTTGTGAGTGGCTCCTCACAAATGCAAGAGACTTCAGCAAAACTTGAGCTGAGGGCACATTGGGAAGGCAAATAAACCAGCCCTTGTCTATGCCAGCACAGTGGGGTGAGAAGACAAATCTCCTCAAACGTGTGCCTGGAGATGGTACCCCATATCAGCAACATGCCTGGATCTAGTTACTCCTGCCATGTTTGAAAAATTCAAAGCCTTTCTTAGAAGGTTCTTGGTTCTGCTGTCTCTCTGAAAGTCTGGAGGCAGCTGTGGCCACTGAACTGAGCTCTAATTGGATAATCTGGCTGTGCAAGCTTTCATCTGGTCTTTACGCTTAAAGGAGAGGGTGCATGGGCTTCTCATTGAGCTGGAGTTTGAGTGGCTTGCGAGCTCTGCTGACTCCATATGGCACCAAAGCTCTCGTTCCTGCCTCTAAAAATGAACCAAGTACTTTCAACCCCCACATTTTTCTTCTCAGGCTGATGCCTGGAGAGGGAGAGAGAATGAAATGAAAATCTCAAAAAGCCAGACTGTTGCCTCTAGTCAAATTGTTCTTGGCTTTTGATATTTCTGACACCCAGTCCCCCCCTCTCTCTCTTTCTCTCTGTGTGTGTATGTGTGTTTGTGCATGTGCGCATGTGTGTGCACACATGACAGAGAGAGACAGAGAGAGAGAGAGAGAGAGAGAGACAGACAGACAGACAGACAGACAGACAGACAGAGACAGAGAGAGGGGGGAGGAGAATGTGTCAGAGAGAAGGGAAAAGAAAGGGTAGAGAAAGAGAAGGGGGGAAGAAGATGTGTCCTAGCTCTTACATGGGAGTTAGAAGACAATCTTGGATGTTGGTCCTTGCCTCTCACCTTGTATTGAAACTGGGTCACTTTGGCATTTGCTGTGTATTCCAGCTATCTGGTCCATGAGCTTCCAGGGATTCTTCCGACTCCCCATCTCATCTGGCCATAGGAGCACTGTGAGTACAGATGTGTGCTAATATGCCTGGGTTTATATGGACTCTGGAGATTCCAAGTGAAGTCCTCGGCTTATGCAGCAAAGTTTACCCAAGAGCCGTCTCCCACGTCTCCCAGGTGAACACACCTGGGACAACACTTCTCAGAGCTACTGATATAGATTTGAGAATATCTGAGGGAAGAATCCCAGGAGCTGGGAGTAGAGGGATCAACCATGGCTACAGAGCATGGCCTGCATCTCCTAACATCTGTCTTCCTTGTAGAAGACCCCTAGCTTTGTCACTATGAAGGCAAAACAGCTTGGAATGATCTCAGCTATCTAGACGACTTCTTGTTCCAGCCTGTACCATTTGTCATAATGTTTACTCTACAGCAAGATCACATAGTGACCCCAAGTCTAGCAAACACTATCAAGAGCTCTGTGATGAGGCTGGGGGATGTAACTTATTGGTAGCATGCCAGTCTAGCAAGCATGTATCCCTGGGTTCAATCTACAGCATTGATGATGACCAAGAAGTGACAGTGAATGTCTATGAGGCTAACACTTCAGAGGTGGATCAGAAGTTCAAGATCATCCACAGCTCCCATAGCAAGTTCGAAACTAGGCTGGGATCCATGAGATCATCTCATAAAACAAAATAAAACTTTATGGTGCTGGTCAGAAGTGAAGGGGGGAAATCAGACACACATGAAGCCTTCTACCTTGTAAACTCTTAGCCCACTAAAGTCTAGGAAGAGGTTTTTCTGCCTTCTGGACCCCTCCTTTCTGGTCTAACAACCAGTATCCTCTTACATCATTTGCCTATGTATCTTGGCTCAGAATTTCAGTCATCCAGCACCCATAGAAAATAGCTTGTGAAACTTGAAACATATGACCTTATGTGTCATCTAACTCTTTCCCTGTTTCCTGTGCTAAAACGAGCATATCAGATTAGATTAGGAAAAATAGAAGTGTTCTTCCACATCAGCTCTGACAAGAAGCTGGCTAATATGGAAGACTGCTACCACATCAGGGAGGAAAAATGCTGTGATAGATTAGTGTGGTGCTTGCGTATGCTTGGCCCAGGAAGTGGCACTGCTTGGAAGTGTGGCTTTGTTGGAAAAAGTGTGTCACTGTGGGTGTGGGCTTTGAGACCTTCATCCTAGCTGCCTGGAAGCCAATCTTCTCCTGCTTGCCTTCGGAATAAGATGTTGGGCTCTCAGTTCCTCCTGTGCTATGCTTGCCTGGATGCTGCCATGCTCCCTCCTTGATGATAATGGACTGAGCCTCAGAACCTGTAAGCCAGCCCCAACGAAATGTTGTCCATATAAGAGTTGCCTTGGTCATGGCATCTGTTCACAGCAGTAAAATCCTAACTAAGACAATTAGCAATGTCTGTGATGGGTGTGAGAATGTGTGTTCCTAATACACACCAAGTATTTGTTATCCCAAATCTTCCTGTTCTTAACTGTTCTTCACGGGGGGCGGGGGGTGTCACATGACTCTCCACATCATCTCACTAGTATTTCTAACTTGGGCACTTATTCAACACTAAGTCTGGAATACTTTCTGTTTTCCCCATCACTGCTTGATGGAGGTTCATCTTGCTTCCTTAGATAGATAGACTATAGATTTAAGGGGGACAAGGGCCAGGTTGCCTGGCATGGTACTGTATTCACAAAGCTGAAGCTCAAACTAGATATCAGCCCATGGATGGACTGACTTTCTGGCGAGGATGCTGTTCCCTTTGAGATGCTTGTAAATAAGACAGTTCTCCAAAACTCCTGGGACTCAAAAACTTTCTACTGTGATTCAGCTGCTGCTTGGGGAGTCGATAAGAAAGAAGAGATGGGGGAGGCAGAGGAGGTGTGGGGAGGAGAGAACACATTGCTTTTTGCTCTGCCATGCAGTACGGAGACACACAAAAGCAGGAGTCGGCAGCCAATGTGATTCACACAGGAAGCAATACCCCACTCCCTGTCCTTACTCTCCAGGACTGCAAACTCCCTAACTCAAGGCTACCTCCACACATCCTTCATGTGTGCTCCAAAGTGAGGCTGTATCCAAAGGGGGAAAGTCTCTCCCCTGCCCTCACCCTCCTGTGCTCCATTTGTATCTGTGTGGTAGCCAGAGACTAGAACCCCCATGCCCACAGCATAAAACCTGCTGAGACTGGTCCTTAAGCTAACTGTACTCACCAATGCTTGCTTTGCACTAATTGAATGCCTTATTTCAACAAGTTATTCTATCTAGAATATTCACAAAAAGGTGAATAACAAATTTCTACTATTTACATACATGGAGGATAGCATGTGCCCCCCCCATATTAGCTACAAGAAACCCCAAATATTTCAAAAATGAACATACTCCCGAATCCGACTGAAACATTGTAGCTCAGGCCTTCAGCAGCAAAAAGAAGGAAAAAATAGTCATTATTGCAGAACAGCCATTGAAGTCCCACCTGACCAAACAAACACCAGACACAGGAAATTCCCGGCATTGATTCACCCATTCAACATCCATCTTTTTACATAAATCACACAAATGAAACAGTGAGAAAATTCACCAAGTCATTCTGAGAGGGGGTAAAAAAAAAATCAAAGCTTTGGTACATGCACAAAGACAGCAATTTGACTGCACAAATAAATGACAAATTTGTCTGCCTGTGTTGAAATTCAATGCAGTAAAAGAAAGGCCTTCATAGAAGATGTGGTTTGAACATCATCAAAAGTGGCTGGTGCAAAATGGACCATTCAAACCCCCAGGACGGCACTCGCCACTAATTAGTTCCGTGAGGTCTTTTGACATCCAGTTCAAGGAATAGCTGCGAAAAATTCCAATTTATGAAACACACTTGCAGGCAACCTAAGGCAGCTATTCAGATTTCCACTGAGGAAAAACGTGATGTTGTCCACCTCCTCTCCTGTGGCAATTTTCATTTCTCATCCGTACAGGAACGCAGCCCACGGGAGCCGAGCGAAGAGGAGACCGCTTTGCACTGAAAGGGTAAGACACTAAAAATACCCGGACAATGTTCCTTCCAGGGAACCAGGAGGCGGCAGAAAATGATAAATATAAGTTTCCAAACAGCGTAAAGAGGAAGGTGAAGAACTGATGGGGTCTCCTGAGAGGGGTATTTTACTGGGATAACGGGATAAGTATAGCTCGTTAGAGAGAAACACCACAGCTCCTCACACATTGGACAAATGCAGAGAGAAAAATCTCCTCAAGAAATTTTTTGTTTTCAAGCTACATGAAACTGCTGGGGGTGGGGGAAGGCAGAGGAAGGCGGCTGTGAAGTACATCTGGATTGGAGAGACGGTTGGCGCTTCATTTTTAGTACTGGTGATTAAACTGAACAAATCTTTGTGCGGTTTTACATTCCACTTTAGGACTGATGATTAAATTGCACAAATCTTTGTAAGATCTTATATTCGTTTTTAGGACCGGTGATTAAATTGAACAAATCTTTGTATATTCTCCCATTCATTTTAGGAGGGAAGGTTACATGGAACAAATCTTTATGACTACTGATAAGAAATGAAACAACTCACGGGCGTTTACAAAGGTTAACATATACAGACACACAGACACACACACACAGAGACCCATACACACGCAGACACACACACACACACATACACACACACAAAATGACAGTTTGAGAAGTTAGGCTACCTAAACTTCAGTGCCCCACACTGATGAGAATTCGAAAATACATTGTATATTTCTGACTTTGTCCCATCCATGGACTTGCCATGGAATGGGTTTCTCAATATGAAACACTTGTAAGCTGTTTCTCAAGAGTCCCCAATTCAAAGGGCCCCAAACAGGTAGAATCTTCTTGGCGAGTTATATCAGAAAGTTCTTTAAAAACTGAACACAATCCTAAACGAGATGAAAGCCACTGTTCGTAAGTTTCTGCTTACCTGGAAGACTCCACAAACCAGAAACTTCCAGAGTCCTTAGTTTCTTCTCCAGTTCTGCCACTCGATTCCCTAGGATTCTAGAAAAGGCAAGAAGCTCATAAGAGGAGACGAAGTCGCCTGTCAGTGCTTGCGCCTAGGTCATAGGTAATAGGAAAGTCAACAGATTTAGGATCTAAAAATAGAGCATGTAGCTACACATGCACACATGATACACACTCTATTGGAAGTTCACGTGGAAATAGAAAAATAGGAAATAGAAAATGAATGTGTGAAACACGCATACATTCATGTACACATCATTCAGTTGAATTCTGTTCTACAAGGGAATTCCTAAAGTGGAGTGTGTGTATGTGTGTGTGTGTGTGTGTGTGTGTGTGTGTGTGTCTGGAGGTTAAACAATTATTTCACCACTGCCCAAAGCATCATAAGGAATTTCCATTTGAGAAGTGCTCGTTGCTAAAGATGACAATTGATTTTGAATGTCTTTGGAGCATCAGACCCTCTTTGAGAGAATGTTTGATTTCTGGAACCAGTAGGTAAGATAGATAGATGGACACACTTGGAAATATTTCATCTGCGGCAATAAAGTAGCAAGCTCAGCTTTTGCAGTCCCATACTAGGTCTTACTGATGTGCATGCCCTGGATAACCAGAACAATGTCTGGCACAGTGTAGGTGGCCAAGAAATGTGTGTAAATAAACACATGCTTTTTCTTTGTTCAGAATCTGCAATCATCTATGGAAAAGGTAAGGAACAAACATTTCACAAGTTTACTTTTTTTTTCCCCAACACGATGTTTTTGTTAATTATTTGGGAATTTTGTACAGTGCATTCCCTCACACATGCTTTCCATTTCTCCCGTGGGACTGTGTTACGGTTCTGCAGGTAAAGGCATTTTATGGCAATCTCTGTGACCTGAGTTTGATTCTCAGGACACACATGGTGGAAGGAGAGAACTGACTCTGGCAAGTTTTCCTCTGACCTCCATACACCATTCTGACTAGCTGCGATATCTAAGTTCTGAAATGTGCACTGAAAAAGATCAGACGGTGTGCTTGGAAGGCAGGCTTTGTATACATGCATAGGTAAACATCTGTTCCTTTGCTCCAAACATTAAACATAGCTCAGAAATGATTGACAGTCATCTAAAACCTTGCTTTCCAGTGGTCTGGAATTGGAAACCAGTCTTTATTTTTATTTGGGAGATTTTCTTGGCACTGCTGTGCTGAAATGACATGAAAATCTCCTTAATAGCAAATTCTCCATTCCTTTCAGCGGGATAAATTAGAGCAGCAGAATTATTCTCCTACGTCTCTTTCTATTCCAGAGATAGCTGCGCACACCCACATACATTCAGGGCCATGAATATGCATATATAGCCACACATATATACAGCTCAGTTCATCCTGATTTTACCTGAATCGACCTGTGGTATCTTAATCTTCCCTTGGAGTTCACGGGGAAACTCTGCCGTTGCTCTACATGGTTTAGTTCATCTGGTTACTAGGGCTTATCTTTCCCTCATTTCCTTAGGTCTCACAGTCTGCAGGGTGCTCACCAGCTACTTCAGAGCTCGCTCCATCTGTTGGGTCTGTTTTGCTTTCACACCTGTGACCCTTCCACAGACACCATTGTCAATCAGCCTTTCAGTATTTTGTCCAGACCCTCTGATGCCAGCGCCCTTCCTCACAGCTGATGGGTCTGACATAAATCACCACAGTGCTCAAACTCATGCTTGCCTCTGAATGAGGTCAGATCACATGTCTGCCGCTGCCTCTTAGGAACAAAGGCTAAGGTTCCACTCTTCAGTGATGCTGAGGGATTGCTCTGAGCTGGATTTACAGGTAGAGCGCAGAGGCTTTGCTCATGCTGTTTCTGGATAACCCAGCCATTTCTCCCAGAAATGGAATGAGTGGAGTGACTGGGACCCACCCATCCCCACATTCTACTTCCAGGGATCCTGCTTGAGTTTATCAGTGGTAGCTCTGGTCATTGGTCTGATACCAGCATGGATGCAGAGCTGGAGGTAATAAAAGGATCCAGAAGTTGCAGGTGTGGCAACAGCAGCAATAGAACCACCAATAATCATGACAGTACTGCTGTGGACACTAATGAAAACTGATTTTCCCAGAGTCCTCAGTAGGAGGCACCAGATATGCTTAACATTTACCTAATACAGAAGCTAGTTAGCTTGGCCTAAACTACTTACAAGACTCAGTGATCAATCTGGATCTGATCCCAAGCCTGTCTCAGCCTCTGAACTTCATGTTCTTAATACATACCCTCTCGGTGGCACTTTAAAATAACACCCTTTACATTCTTTCTCATGTGTACAACAAGTACTCCTTAAAAACTGTGCTCATTGAAATATGGATATAGCCATAGGTAATGTCAAAAGTACAACCCAAGACGCTTTTCCCAGAATTGTAACAGATACCCCCTTAGTGGCACTTTAAGACAACCCTTCTTAGATTCCTTTTCATGAGCACAAGTACAGGATCCTTAAAACTGTATAGTCTCATAGAAATCCGGATATAGCCATAGGTGGTGTGCAAAACACAACCCAAGTTGCTTTGCATGACTGGGAGGGATTTCCTGCCTGCCTGCCTCACCCAGGGACTTAGGCAGGGGTTATGGGAGCTGGTGTAAGAGGCTGTGAGAGCCACAGTGGCTGGCAGCTCTCAGGGGGGGGAGAGAGAGAGAGAGAGAGAGAGAGAGAGAGAGAGAGAGAGAGACAGAGAGAGAGAGAGAGACAGAGACAGAGACAGAGAGAGAGACAGAGAGAGACAAAGAGATAGAGACAGAGAGAGAGAGACAGAGAGAGAGAGAGAGAGAAAGAGAGGAACAAGTCTAGCTCAGGAAGCTTGAGCAATTCACACCCAGCTCCTGGGATTCACCTCTGTGCTACAGGATGGAGGAGAATTGAAAGGAGAAGCCCCTTTCCCTATTCCTAGAGAACAGTAGTCTGCTGGTCATCACACAAGCACTGTGTGATAGGAATGCCAAGGACAGCTGATATGTATTCAGCATTTGATCCAAGTCAGGTGTTATGCCCCTGAACAACACATGCATGGCCCTGTGTTTTGTTTTGCTTTTGTGTGTGGTTTCTTTTCAGTACCTGGCTAGGCAGTCCTTGATTTGTAGATGAGGAACATGAAGCTCACAAAGGGCAATGACTCACTCAGGGTCACACAGCTGGTAGTCAGGCAAAAACTAAGCCTAGAAACAAAAGTCTAATAACAGCTGAGAACCACAGAACCAGAGAGGCTGGTGGAGCCTCCTATGAAGATAGAGTCTGTGGCCAGGCTGAAAACAATCTGGCTTTTAATCACAGGTTCTGGGGAGCTATTGAGGTGTTCTAGGCAGCAGGAAGAAGCTTAGGAAGTGGTCCTCATCTGAGGTTGAGGATGGACAAGAACTGGGAGTAGAGGCAGAAAGACCACTTAGTGGACACTCGTCCAGGAAGATGAAGATGTGCCCAGTAGTCCAGTGGGGATGCAGGGAAGCCAAAGAAACAGGGCCAAAGGGAGGAAACAGAGGAGCTGGGGCTGCATTAGAGACATAGGGACACATGGCAACTCACGGAAGAGACGAGCATCTGAGCATGGGGTCAGGGAGGAGATCTACCTGCCAACATTGTGAAGCAAAAAAGGGCTGGGACAAGGAAAGAAATAGGAACAAGATAGAGCCTGGAAGTCACTGGGGGAGAAGTGCTGATGGGAAGGGCCCACTTCTTCCAGGAAGTGGTCACAGATGAAGGGTCCACATCTTTCAGAAAATGGTCACAGATGGAAGTGCACGAGAGGTATGACCTACCCTGGGTGGGGGTGTCAGAGGATGAAAGTAACCCCAGTTCCCAAGTAAGAAGCTAAGACCGATTAGCACACAGGAAAGGAGATGGGTCTGCAGGAAAGACAGTCAGTAGCACACAGATGTTTGCAGGGCAGCAGCTGGAGGCACACTCAGACTTGAAGAGGAGGCCTTCTGGGTTCAGTAGGATGGGGAATTTTTTGTGTGTATGCATGTGTGTTTAAGGTAATTACAGGTTGTTTTAAGATGGTAGAGATTTCAGTATATGTCTTCCCCTTGTGTGCCCCTTAGTCTAAGAAAATCCTCTAGTACTGACTCTGTACTGACTTTGCATCATGGCTTCTAATGACATTACTGGGCATAAGGTTGGCAATCAGCAAAGAGAGTCCAGGAGATGGCCAGTCTGATGAGATTCCTAAGGGAGGGAACAAACAAAGGCCTGAAGAGAAATCTGTGGCCCTCTGGGCTACCTGTCGTGAAGTATCCAGAGCCCTTGAAGACTCTGCTGTGAGACTCACTGTTACAGGAGACTTAGAAGATTTCCCAGCTCACTTACTACCAGCTAGGGAAGCACGAAAGGTCTGTGATTGAATTAGCCACCACCTCGCTACTGGCAAGGACATGCAGTACTTCAGCAGCCATAGCTTCTGCTTGTGGCATTAGTTTGTTAGATAAGGGAACCTTCTCCCTTTAGTCATCACCAGGTAAGGGCTAATGTGTCGAGAGGCACAGCAAATGAATGGTCACTGAACAGCACTCGGACATAAATCCCATGGTACTTAGCAGTTATCAAGATGGTTTCCACAGGAGTCCCTGCCTGGAGGCAGCCATTGTTAAACAGTAGAAAGCTAGTAGGCAGAGCATGAGCTTCCGGAAGGGAAGGTCTTTAGTCCTAAGGTACTGCCTTGCCCTAAGAAAGCTTCCTTTTCCTCCCTTATTTATAAGGCTAAATTATGAGGGCCACTAGCAAGCTGACCATATTATCATTCTGTTGTCAGTCCTTCATTTATAGTACGGTTAATGGCTTTGTGCACCCCCAGGAAGTATGAAACAGAAGGCCTTCAAAGCACCAACAATGGCACACTTGACACTTGTTGGTGCATCTCCAGAGTCTATCGATACAGGGCCAGAAAGCAAGTGGAAGAACAAAGGGCGACCCTCCCTTCTCTGTGATAATGAAGAGCTGCTATTTTGACTTTTAAAAATCCATTAGTATATGAATACTTGGGTGTGCTTCCATGGAGTATGCCTTTGTTTGCACGACTTGAAGGACCCATGAGCACAAGAAATGGTGACTTCTCCTAAGAAGGGGTTTTGGACAGCTGAGATGTGTGGAAAGCCACAGTTCTTCAACCATGGCTCAGAGACCTGTTTTAAAATGGCTAAATAAGCAAAGGTATGCTCAAATAAAAATAACATGATGAATGGTGACGGCAGCCTTCATACAGGGAGAAAGAGGTCTGCATCTGGGGCCTGGGCCTGTTGCAGTGGCTATGGTAAGGCTCAAAGGAGCCCAGAGACACTGGCCAGGGGTGCCTCAGGAATAAGAAGCCTGCTCACTGCCTGCTTCAAGGGACCTCCGGGGACAGCCCCTCCCCTGCCAGATTCCCAGCCCTGCTTCCTGAGAGTAGCTGCAGTTGGGCATGGCTGTTTCATTTTGCAAGGCTGTTGCAAACTTCTCCTGTCAATAAATTACCCTGTCATCTGGGGAGATTGCCGGCCTCCCTTTGATGCTCCTGCTTTCTCCCACATACATCTTCATCTCTGGTACAGCCCTCTCCTCGCTCCATCATTTCCCTTTTTCTCTTTTGTTTTTTATAACACTTTCAATCATCTTCCTGTGGCCTCTTCCCTGGGTGTCCCTGCCTTTGGCAACCCCAATTCTAAGGTCCCTCCCCTCTAAGCCTAACATCTGTTCTTGCTCAAATCTTCAGCAATGTCATTGTAGCTCTGAGTGTGGGTATTGGGAGCAGGGATACCTATAATTTTCAGGGTTCTGTGCAAGACAAAAATGTGAGCCCCATCCACCCCACTCCCAAACCCCGAGAAAAGATAATGGTAGCAGTATCTGGTCAAATGCCAAATCGTTCTAGGTGTGGATTGCATGCCACAAAGCTGGCCCTGCTCTGTTAGAAGCTACGTTTTCAAGCTCATAGGTCAGTGCTAATCACCATTAGTGAGATGGTATCAGAAAGGTGAGGCAACCAGCATGGCATCTCTGGGGTCCATAGTGAGCACGTTTGCTGTGTTTGACCACATGGAATCTGGGTCATATTCAGATGTGGCATGAAGATCATCACCAGACACAGTGATATGTTTTTGAATTAACCCCCCTGGAGTGTGAGAAGTGAACTTTTTGCTTTTAAAAAAATCTTCATAAATTACCTAGTCTTGGATATAGGAACAGAAAATGGACTGGTGTATGCAGTACTTATTGCTTTAATTACCGTTCTCAGTTGTTACTCTCAGGATATTTTTCAACTCCACTCTGACTACTGTTTCAACTTACCTGTATTAGTTAGGGTTTTACTGCTGTGAACCGACACCATGACCAAGGCAACTCTTATAAGGACAACATTTAATTGGGGCTGACTTAAAGGTTCAGAAGTCTAGTCTATTACTATCAAGGTGGGAACATGGCAGAGTCCAGGCAGCCATGGTGCAGGAGGAGCTGAGAGTTCTACATCTTCTTCATATGAAGGCTGCTAGCAGAATACTGACTGGCAGGCAGCTAAGACAAGCGTATTAAAGCCTACACCTACAAGGCCACACCTCTCAACAGTGTCACTCCCTGGACCAAGCATATACAAACCATCACACTACCTTAACTTGCTCAGTTTAATACAATGTAACCAACACTCATTACAAACCAAACAAGATACTTAGTTACTTTGCCTTTTCTTGATTATCTGAAAGCATGCCAGGAGGCTCTCTCACATACACAGCAACCTATAGAAAGTTTATGATTGTTTTCCTGGCCGTCAGAGATCCTCAGAGCCAAGTCTTGGGGCTGAGGGGCAAAGAAGATCTAAGAAAGAGGCAAGAGCACTAGCAGTGTCCTATGGAGGCCACCATGAAACTGGTGTTGCCTTGATTGCAGCTCCCAGGATGGACTCTCTAGAAATCAGGATTCCTGCTTCATTGACTCTGATGGATAAGCAGGATGCCAAAGCAACCTAGAAGCATGGTTCTGGTTTCATGCTTGTTGACCCCACCCCACCCCTAGATATCAGGGATGTTACCTTCTTCCCAGAAGGCTTGTGGTTTATTTCTGGAAGCCCACTCTGTTACCACCTAGACTAAAGACCTACTACCTACCTGTTGGTTTGCCTCTGATGCTGAATGACCATGTTTTTCTCATGGATCGTCTCCAGCAGGGCAGTGGCCAATGACTTCAGGTCAGCAATGGACTGAGGAGTAGCTGGGAGGCTGCACCCATGGTCTTCAGAGAGCAGATCCTGAACTAGGGAAGACAAAGTTGACAGCTCAGTCATGTATTCTGAAACATGAGTCTCCAAACCCTTGTTGGCCATTCCTGGATATAAGGAGTCCCAAACTTTGATGGGACACTTGTGTTTTACTGAGAGTCTTCCTCAACTACCACAAGGAAAACAACAGAAAACCCAGTGTGAGAGTTAAGTGGAGAAGCCTTAAAGAGGTTTGACCCTCCCCTCCCCACCCCTATCCTCACCCCCATTTTTATTTTCTTATTTTTTGTCAAACTGGGATAGAACCCAGGGCTTTAAGCTAAGCAAGTACACTCTCACTGAGCCACGCTCACGTCCAGCCACTTGTAAGCTATTCAGAGACTAACAATATTTTCACTTGCTAGTGGGTGAAGACTTTTTTATGCTAACTCACTGAGATTTTGAACTGAAAAATAAAACTTAGCAAGTATTATTTATCTCCATTTTGTAAACAATAAAGCAAGTCTCGGATGGGTTAAAAATACTCATTCAAGGTCATACTGCCCTGCAAATGACAATGATGATTCCTTGATCTCGGGACTCTCTGACTATTGCAAAAGTAATATAGCACTTTAAAGGGGTAAATCAGTGGAGAGAAAAACACACCCTGGTACTCCTTTTGACTGTGACAAAACACTGTGACTCTTTCGACTAGCATATCCTATGTGACTATATGTATGTATACAGATTCATTCAATATTCTTCTAAAATGGGGGGAAATATTACTTCTTCACTTAATGACATCCCAATTCCACTTCTATCCCCTAAATCATAAAGGTGAACACCCACTTCTATAGCCCATCTAGATCTGTGAAAAATGATTTAGCCAGATATTTATGCCATATCCAGTTGAAACACAGAATTATGAGAATATTCTTTCAGTTAAAAGTTCCTATCTGCCTAACGAATTTCTTGCTAGCTCTTGCTAAGGATGATCTGTTAAGGTTTGTCATAATGGGTTGCTATGCTCACACATTTTGATTACCTATCCAGCAGCTCATGGTAATAAGGTTCTTTCGTAGGTTTTTCCAGAAGACTTGGGTCAAGGCATATCTCTGTACGGTCTTTGAGTGTGCCTGGCACTTGTGACCTAAGAGTCAGGACAGGGATCCATACTCTAAGCTGGTAGCTAGGTATGGTATCCAGAGCTAATCATGCATGGGTATTCTCTCTCTCTCTCTCTCTCTCTCTCTCTCTCTCTCTCTCTCTCTCT
>NW_021604608.1:7619479-7643750 GCF_004785775.1 Grammomys surdaster
TCTCTCTCTCTCTCTCTCTCTCTCTCTCTCTCTCTCTCTCTCTCTCTCTCGTTCTGTATGTGTGTGTACTCGTGCATGTGTACATGTTCACATGTGTACATGCATGTGTGGGTATATGTAGAGGAAACAGGTTGGTATCAGTTCTTTCCTTAATCTCTCTTCACTTTTTACTTTTGAGTCAAGGTCTCACTCTGCAGCTCTGGCTATCCTAGAGCTTGACAGATAGACCAGTATGGCCTCAAACTCCACTACAACAAAATTTTTACATGGGCACTGGGGATCTGAACTCAGGGCCTCACGCTTACATGGCAGACACTTTACCACTGAACCACATGGATGGATGGGGTTTTCCACACTTTTATAGAGTGTTATAGCTGCCCAATCAAGAGCAATTCCAGCACGTTCTCTCCTAGATCAGTGGGAAAAAGAAGCTGCTTGAGAAAGAACTTGATTGTTAGGTCCACTGAAGATGCTATGCTTTTTAAAGCCAGTTCTGATTAAGACTGAGCCATGATAGCTGCTGGTCCGTACTGTCAGCCGCTGAGGAGCAGGTCTGTGCATCCTGGGCTTAAGTGGAGAACTGCCTGCAGAATATGAAGTACCAGACTCAAGCTTTCTTCTATTTATTCCCCTGGACTGCTCCCGGAAGATCATTATTTTTCATTGGAATCGACAGGAAGGAAGAACAAGGCTGCAATCAATAAAAGCTTCTTGGAAAACGGCATGCATCCCCATGATTCATGGTACCATCACCTATGTGGTAGGTGCCTGTATAGACTCGGAGAACTAAACTCAGGGAGGCTGAGCATCTAGAGGCTTGCAGGTGGTAAGGGGAAAGGAAAAACATCCTCAGGAGAACCCAGATCCGATGACTGGTGAGGCTTGAAGATGGTGGTTCTTAAAGTGGGGTCTCCTACTGCAACACCATGGCCTGGCAACCCTGCAGACATGTAAATTGTCAGGTCCTGTCCTCAAGCCCTGTCAAACCAGGAGCCTAGGTAGGGGTTTATCTGGGTTGAAAGGACTCAGGCAATCCTGCTGTAAATGACAGTTTTCTGTCCCACAAACCCAGAGGTTTGAGTGGGACATAGACTACAGCTCTGTGCTCAGAAGTTGGTCCCTTCTGGATATTACCACCTACCTTGCTTTGCAGACAAGACCCCAGTCAGGGCACTACTATTGGATTTGCCTTGGCTTTTGGAGTTTTTCCGTCTCTCGAGAGCATTCTGCAGCAGCAATGGAAAGACCAAAAACCTTTGTCAGAAAAGGCAGTGACAGAAAAATTCCTTGTTAAGGATACACCCTGTGTACTCATAAGAACCCTGGCAGACCTGAGATATAGCCTAAAACATAGGCCTCTCAGTCCTTGGAGTTTTAAAAGGCTCCACATAGAAGGTTGGTTTGGCTTTTAAGTTACTGCAAAGGAGAAAGGCAGTAATTGTAGTCCCTTATATTCAGAGGTATTTAATTCATGTTCTTTTTATCAAATCTGAGGCATGAACCCATGTGGAGAGACTTGCTATGGAAATCATTTTAGAATAGACATGAGATGAACACTACATTTGCTTTCACGTACCAGAGATAGTATCTGGAAAGATATGATGGTGAGATTGGAAAGAGATCATGGTCAATTAGTGATGTCTGCCTTGGACACAGGATTGAGTGAACATGCTGCTACCATTCCTAGAGTGGACTCTTGCATTCCCACCAATATAATATACCTGGCAGTAGTAAGCCAGGGTTTGGAACATGAACAGGATACATGATACACGAAAGGATAGATGTGGCTGTAAATATACATACTTAAAAGCACATACTTTCTTGACTCTTGTTTATCTATACACTGAGGAAATGGAAGTGTGGCTCCCACCAGATGGAAAGCTGGTGGTGATCTCTAAGAACAAAATCCAGTGTCAACAACCAGGACAATGTGCCAGCTCTCCCTAGCATTCAGTTGGCTGTGAAACTTCACCCTCAGGAAGAGACGCCAATCTGTTTTCAAAGCAGAGAGACCCAGGAGAGTCTTCCAATTATAACACTTACAACTAACATCTGCAGAAATAGATATTATCAAAGCAATGCAACTGGGATTAGACTAAATAACAGTGCAGCAAATTCTAACATTCTGTCCGTTCAGGGTGCCTCCAGTATTAGCGCTCGGGTTGTGGTGTCCATCTTTGTTTCTTCTCCCACAGAAACCATTTTCTTGGGGATAATTATGAGATAAATAGCATCTGAAAACTGCAGTGTTTCATAAAGGAAGTGAAGAGGACCCCTGAGTTCACAGGGCTGAGACTCCAAAGTGGAAGCACACAGGTTTCGGAGGTCTCAGAGTACCTTGTCCAGACTATAGACACAGATGCCGATGCCAGGAAAAAACGATGTTTGGAGTCCATTGGTGTGTGGCTGATTTTCCTGGCTACTCCAATTACAGATCTTATTGGGCTCCATGTGGGAAGGACAGGAGAGTGACAAAATGTCTTTGAAGCATTAATGAGAATCATAGTAGGCTGACATTCAGATGCTGAATGGTAAATCACAGATTTGCTTAGGTTACCTTGTACTTGGCGATGTTCGATTTCAAAAGGCTGACCTCCTCATGGAGTTGTTTCAGTCTCTCCTGAAGATATCTAGAGAAATAAAACAAACACATACACATAACCGAAATGGACATGGGTGCAAAATGAAGCCCACTGAATGATATGAGCGAAACACGAAGCCCCATCGTTGTGTGCACGTAACGACTTCTTTCTCATCCTGGAGGGGAGGGGGAAGGAAAAATGTGACCTTTTATTAAATAGATGTGATCAAGGTCAGACATGCCTAAATCACAGACACCCAATTTTAAAACAGCCCTCTTGAAGGTCCCCTAAGGGATAACGGCATCGTTTTCACATAATTCTCATTAAGATGACTCCACTGGGGAGCAAACCAGGAAGAGAAGATGCCAACCATAACATGAGTCAGACACAGCCACACGCTGAAGTGTGCCTGGGGGCAAAGACACAGCTAAGGGAATTTCTCAATTTATTTTCTTATTCTTTCCCCTCTCCTTGACAGCAATCACAAACAACTCTCCCTGGCTCTTCACCCCTGTGGCCCAATCAGAGAAGGTATACGGAGAGCAAGGGAGGCTACACATGTGAGTATCTCTCCCTTCTTTTCTTATTTTTATAACCAGCACATGCCCGTGCCAATATTTTGGGGTTGTGTCATGCCTTTTATTCCAAATGGAGCTATCCCAATTGTAGGCAGGGTTTCAGGGACAATACACACACACACACAGACACACAGACACACAGACACACACACAGATACACAGACACACACACACACACACACACACACACACACACACACAGTCTCTCTGGGATGCTTGGCACTTACCTGTTTTCCATGCACAGAGCATCCACATCAATGATACGGTTCTCGTGACCACCCAGGATGTGGTTGAGCTCCTGGTTTAGCCTGTCTACTTTGTCCTGGTAGGAAGCCCGTTCTTCCTTAACATCCTGGAGTTCATCCACTGAGGCCTGTAGGTCATGCTCTAACGACTCTATCTGAAATCCAAGGAATGTCACAGAGGTTCTCAAATGTAGGCTTTTGGACCAGGGATGCAACTTCCACATGATTGGCTGACTTGGAGAGCGTACGGGTACTATACAAGTACTAGAGTATATTGCACACTACAGCACATTGTATTGCAGGCTGGGTAAGGGCTGGAGCTAGGGGACACTTTCCAGCCAGACACTTATCATGGATAGGATGGATGAGCATGATGTCTAATCCTTGCACATTGCCTTCGTTCACAGGCATGGAAACGGCAAGCTGATCCTAGAGTCTTACAAATGCACGTGGTTCCAAGCCACTCAAACCTGGGCATCCAGTGGCCAGTTAGCAAGAGAAGAGAAAGGAAGTCTCTATTCTTGTAGCTGCTCTCCAGGCAGGGGTTTGTGAAATCCTGCCTAAAAGCATCACTCAGCATCTTAGTGGAAAGGTATAAATTAAAGGCCAGTTTGTCACATTCCCTCCCTGCTGTCTATGTCGTTGAACGGCAGCAAGTTTCTTGGTGTGCTCAGAATAACAACACTCAGCTAGGGGTCAGTCACTCATCAGGAATGTAGGAAAAGCTGAGGAAGTCATCCCTCTCCTGTCATCCTCTGGCCTCTTGGACAAGGACACAACAGCACATGAGCCCTACCTCCTGCTATAAAGGGCTGCAGGAGTGTGTGTTCCCTGCATCCTGTTGTGGGACTACATGAGAGCATCCCCACCCAAGCAGAGCTCAGCAGTCACCTGTTCCTTAGCTCGCTCCAGCTGCTCAACCAAGTCTTCCCGCTCATGGGCTGCAAAGTGCCTCATGCCAATTTCTTCATCTCCGAGCCTTTGTTTCGCAATTGTCATCCTCAACAGCTGTGGTTTCCATTATCGGAAAAAAAAAAGTAAAGGAAGAGAGAAAGAATATGAATAAGTACATCCCCCTCCCTCCAATCTCAAGATCCTACTTCCAGAAAGAAATTTCTGGAAGAACTCTTGCAAGAACAATCGGAAG
This sequence comes from Grammomys surdaster, assembly GCF_004785775.1. Classification (NCBI taxonomy): domain Eukaryota; kingdom Metazoa; phylum Chordata; class Mammalia; order Rodentia; family Muridae; genus Grammomys; species Grammomys surdaster. The sequence goes on from NW_021604608.1 coordinate 7,624,032, forward strand.
AAAGTATAGGACAAGCTACCTGCCAAGATTACAAAGTTTTAAGAGGAACTTTTGTTATGATTCGTGCATGGTGACATGTATGTGCACACATTCAGTGTAAGGCTCGGGTACCTAGGCTGGATCCTGGAAGCAGAGTGTGCTATAGGGCACTGCCACAGTGAGGACTTAGCAAAGATCCAAAAGTGACCCCCTAATACTGATAAGGATCTGCCAAAATGGGCACATCCCACATTAAACCACTAGGCAGTGCTATCAGGAACCTTAAAAATGTTCAATTCAATGTTCAGTAAGTATTCCTGTCTATCTCTGAATGGCCCCCGATGTGGACTAGCTTCTTGAGAAGAAGATAAGTAGATTGCACTGGATAGCACAAGTCTTGTATGCACTGTGATAAAGTGTGTACTAGAAACTAATGTCTGAGACAATAAGTGACCAAATACATGAAGTACTCAGATATGTGTGGGGATGACAACACCATGCATACGATGCACCAATCTCCCAGGTAAGGCCAGAGCAGGAATTCTAGGAGAAATTGCAGGATGAACTCCTTGGTCTCCAAACATCCATGCTTGTCCATCACAATATGCTTATCCTAATAAGGGTCATCCACTTCTCCTGATGGATACATGTGGATGGGCTCAAATGCACATGAAGCCCTAGGGACAGGTTGTCCCTACCATGTTGGTATGACACTCCAGCACAGCTCTCTGTGGGCATGCTCTTTCTTGCTCTTGCATGACCCTTAGAAGAACAGTGACCAGTAGAGACGGGGGATTTAAACTTCAGCATTTCTGAAAGATTTGGGACAGGTGAGAGATAGAAACTTCATTTAAACCAAGGCAGAACTACCTCACTGAAATTATGACAGCAATGAACTGGAAAGAGGTGAAAAGCAGAAAGGACGCGACAACTCTTCACTGCTCTGTTAACTCCCACAAGGCTTACTGAGTGTCCCGGGTCAAGACCTGCCAGAGGGTGAAGGATCCTCATGTGCAGAACTGACTCTTAATGGAATCCGCTAAGTTCATCCTCAAGGTTCACAGCTTGCATATTTGTATATGTTTCTACTCAGTGAAACTTATTTTTTACCCCAAATCCATCTTCAAAGTCTTCCACTGTCACTGCTGAGCACTCAAAGTGGGGAAGCAGGGCCGGAGGTACAGCTCGGATAAGGATGGTCTGTCTAGGGCCCACTTAGTGTTGAATGTTCACATTGCTATTAGTCTTTGATGCTTTTAGAGAATCCATGTATGTGTGGGACTCGATGTGGTGCCTCCATGCATGTATGTACACTGTGTGGTGGTCACAGTAGGGTAATTAATACACACTTCACCTTCCACATTGATCATTTATCATGAAAATTCTTGAAATCCAACTGTTCTGAAATGCACAATGCATGGTGCCAACCATAGTCACCTACAATGTAATAAAGCATGGCGCTTAATCCTCCCTCTGATTGAAACTCTATGCAGGATAAGTCCTATCTTCCCAGGCATGCCCCAGTCCCAGACAAGCAATGTTCTGTTTCCTATTTCTGTCTTAGTTAGCTTTTTTGTTTCTCTGGTAAAACTCTAACCAAAGCAACTTGGGGAGGGAAGGGTTTGTTTTGGTTTACACTCCCAGGTCACAGCCCATCATTGAAGAAAGCAGAACCCAAGCTGCTGACTGGCTAACTCCTGACCCATGCTGAGCTAGCTATTTTATGCAGCGCAGACCCACAAGTCCAGGGATGGTGCCCTCTCCCACCTCCACCACAGTGAACCTTCTCACATCAGTCAAGACGGTCTCTCACAGACATGGCTACTGGCCAATCTGATTGAGGCAATCCTTCAGGTGAGATTCCCTCTTTCCAGGTGATTAAAGGTTGTGTCAAGTTGACAATAAAATCTAGCCAGTGCAAGGTATCTGGGAAAACCCTTAAGGTTCTGGATATAAATGCCATCATGTAGTAATTGTCTTCCTGAGCTTTTTGATTTGTTTTGGTAACATAATATCTTCTGAATTTCATCCACTATGACGACAGAGTGGTATCCCTCTGGGTACATGCACCATATCTTCCTTATTCAGTCCATTGAAGGACACTTAGGTTGTCACTGTACTGTGGCTAGCCTGAATAGCGTATCAATGAAAATGGGCATGCAGGCATCTTTTTGATATACTGATTTCATTCTCTTGGCTATATACCTAGTAGTGCAACTGCAATAGTTGGGTGTAGATATATTTCATTTTACTTATTTATAATTGGAAGTGCTGCAGCATTTCCTCCTGTGGTTACAGTAATACTCCCACACTGGCAGTGTGAGAAAGGTCTCCTGGTGATGACCTCACACAAGCTGCTGGTATGTCTAGTGTCCCGGAGTTCAAGAAGGAAGCACAGTGTGAATCGCAGCAAAAATCTGTGAGTTAATCCAGCTTACTCTGACTCTAAGTTAAAGAATGAGTGAACCTGTTAGTTCCGTGCTGAAGAATTTACCACCTCTGTTAAATAAGTTTATACTAAATAGAAGCATACAGAAAACACAGTCAGGACGAGCCTTGGCACAGCAGCTGTGGCAAAGGCTGGCAGGCACCTCCCCACCTCTCCTGGGACCAAGGGGTTAGCCTGCTCACACTCAGCATGGCATTGGCCCCATGGAACACGTGGACAGCAGAAGTGGCCGATTCAAGCAAGAGTGTGAATGTGAAACATCTTTCCTGTCACCTAGTCCTTGGCTTGGGATGACAGGACTCTGAAAAGCACATCCCAAAGACACAGCAAAGCCAAGAAGCAGCATTTGTCAAACCCCAGAGGTTGGATCACAAGCACGCAAGCTTTTGGCAGGAGGCCACAGGAGACTCAGGCTATGTCTTGAAAACCAGAGCCTTTCCCTAACATGTAACGTGTTAGATAGACAGCCTGATCGTGATATAAAGAAACCTGGCTTTCCAGCCACCACCAGCTTCACTGCACTCTTCATTTGGAGTCATACGATTATGCTTGTTAATGCGAATTAATTATTACCCATGCCTAGTGAGGCCTGACTCTATAGGAAAAAAAACCCAGCCATCTTCACACTGGCTGCTGGTTAAATGTCAATCAACACGTTAGCTATCATTGGCTGTTTAATGTGCAGATAATATTGCTCCCACATTGCAGGGCTGTACTGGTTGAAATACTTTTAAATTGAGGCTCAAGTTGGATTGTTGGGTCTGAAATTTAAACGCAGTCAGCAGAAGGGGCTTGATGGGGTTGTTGCTGTGGCAACATAGAGCCCAGGAACATCAAGCCTGCCTTCTACAAGGACAGCTTATAGGCTCTGGGGTCACATGCTTAGGGCTTCCCACGCTCACTCCCCAAGAATGAGCTTGAACCTCTCCAGGCCTCTGTAACTTCCTGCTGAGAGCACAGCATGAAATGGGAGAGTGGAGGCATAGTCAAGAGACCCTGGGTCAGGGGTCACATAGGCAAGCAGGATGAGGGATGGAAAGACGTTATTCTAAAATTGAGTGAGTCCCCTCACCCCTATGTGGAGAGTAATTGTATTTGTGTATTCAGTGTATGTGTGTGTGTGTGTGTGTGTGTGTGTGTATAACATCTTCCCAGCTATCGATGCAAAATTGTAATGCTTGCAATCATCAACAATGCTACAGTTTGGAAGCATGCATGCAACTGTTTGCCCAGGACTGCTTGTGCAATTTCAAGACCATCCAGGTAATTGGAGCCCCAAGCTAATGAGAGCCAGAGCCCTGAAGAACAGAGGGTAGTCCTTCTCTATGACATTAACTCAGTCCAGGAGCAGAGAAGGTATGTGTTAATAAACATTTTCTGCTTGCAGGATGAATACCATCATAACCGTCATTGCTGTCATTGTCATTATGATTGTTGTCATCCTCGTCACCACCATTACTACTGCATCATCGTCATTATCATCACCATCATCACCATCACCTTCATCCATTTAAGAGGTCCTAACAACCTCCTAGGGTAATTTCCTGTCTTTAGAGATGGCTGAACTGAGCTCCAGACCCAAGCTTACAAGAGAACACGAAGGTATGGCTTCCTACCATGGGGAGTGATAATAAGCAATGCTCCCCACACTTGCTATCCTCAGACAGGACACCGCAGATAACTTCCTAGTGCCAAGAGGACTTGTGCTTTGTGAACACCCGCTGTCAGCGACGAACACCACCATTTGCTGATTTAGAGAGAAATAAATGTTTATGAATGAATCACGGACATGAGTCCTTGGCTGGAGCATGAGGCCCAGCTGCAGCTTAGATGTCGCTGAGGGACAGGGAACAAAACAGTGTAGCAGGAAGGGTCCAGGTTTTTTTTCAGCTGCCCAGGCTCCACCAGGCTTAGCCCTGTATAAGGTCTCCCTTGCCCTTGAGTCAGAGAGGCTCAGTCCTTCTTTGACCTCTCCCCAGGCTGCCCCTGTCATGGCCTCCCATGTTCTCTAACTCATTGTTTTCATTTGCTGGAACCATAGTGTCCACTGGGTGCTGGGAGGCAGCCAGGGTAGGAGGCACTATGCTCTGAGTGTCACCTGTGTTCAGATTCTAATGCTAATCCTGGCTGTGCATACGAGAAAGTCACCTAACCTTGCCATGCCACATGTGACTTAAAACACAAGAAGAGAAACATGATCTTATAGATACCACAGTGACCACACAAAAGGGTTTGTCAGCTAGGTGCAGTGGTGCACACCTTTAATCCCAGTACTCAGGAGGCAGAAGCAGGTAGATCTCTGAGTTCAAGGGCACCCGGATTGACAGAGTGATACCCAGGACATCCAGAGGTACACAGAAAAATCCTGTCTCAAAGAGCCAAAAATGATGCCTCCACTCTCCCATCTTAGAAACAAAATCATGGAGCCCATGCTCCACTCTAGGATCTCAGGAAACTGCCATCCACACACTAGTGTGCCTATTAGCTAATGAGCTCCCTCCTTGGGCTGAGAAAGCAATGTACTCAGAGCTCCCTGTCCACAACAGGCACTCGAAGTAGCTTTCCACTGCACAAGGGTGCAGAGCCCTTGCTGATGCTGAGAGGCCCACATGACCCTCCTTACCTGCCCCAACGCCATCGCTGCTTCCTTGTACCTGTGCTTCCCCCATCCTGCCTGCCTCCTGGTATCCATCCCAGCCCCCAGGCATTTGAACTCTCTCTGCCCCTAGCACAGCACGTCATAGAACTGTCCACAGTCACTCCTGTCATCCCATTCAAGGCTCAGATTAAAGACTCCCTTAGACATCTCATCTCAGCTGAAGCTATTGCTCCCCAGGCCCCCTGCCTATTAATGCTTGCCTCTCTGCACACATCCACTTGTGGCACCCGATATCAGCTCTACAGTAGCTCAGTGTCCACAGCCCAGTGTTAGGCTCTCCATGGGGATTTCCAAATGCTTGTCAGATCAGGGTTGTCCCTCTGCCATGCTCCTCACAGCCCAGAGGCAGATCCTGATGTCCCCTCTTTACAGAAAGCAAGGTCTGGGGCCAGGTCTAGGTGACCCCTGCGCTTGCTCTGGTGCTGTCCAGGGTGCTGAAACACACTCAACCTGGGGAAGATCCACTCTGTATCCAGTCAGGTGAGGACACAAACCGGGAGAGACAAGGTCACTAGCTTAAGTCACAAATCTTAGGGATGACTGAGGTGAGGTTGGTCCTGGTTTCAAAGGCTTGTCTTCTACAGTAATACTGTTCTACGCAGCCCTTACCCAGGCAAGACACATGCCCTTCTACAGAGCCTGCTCTGAGCTGGCATGTGTTATGACTGCCCAATATAATCCTCAAAAATACCCTATGCTTAGGCCCGCCATCCCCTAGATATCTGTCTGCCTTCTTCCAGGTCCCTGTACCCTGAGCATGTGAGTTCAGGACTTCCCCAAACCCCATAGCCACACCCAGCTAGCCTCATGCCCTAGCCTTACAGCCTAGCATCACTAACATATCCAGGCTGTACTCTGGCCAACATACCTTCAACTCTCAGATCCTTTGTATAGAGCATAGGGCACAGGCACACTATCCTACTGATATGGCACAGATACAATGATGAAACTCCATTTCCCAGAACCTAGAAAACGGTCTTGTTTGTTTGTTCACTGGCTGGCTGGCTCTGTCATAATTGAAGTCTCATGAGAGTAGGGACTCACATGTTTCCTGTGCCATCCGCAGACTGTATGTGTGGAATGAACCGAACCCATGGGCTACAGGAGACCTCGCCTCAAACCAAAGCAAAGGGTCTGCTGTGCTCCAAGTGAGAACGGTTCATGGGGGTACCCCCTTCTGGAGGTCACTCAAACAGGGCTCCACTTATTTGTACAGAAGCTTTCTCAGCTCTCATCCAGGGCCATGATAAACAACCACAGCTGAACACACTTCCCTTTAAAAAAAATAAATAAACAATGTATACTTTAATTGGTCACCTGCTTGCTCATTGGCCTGTCTTTATTGGTTGATGGCTTGGACCTCACTGCTTTGCGAGATCCATCCAACCACACCCCACAACCGGCAGTCACAGAAGGGCTGTCCAGTTTTATGGGGCCAATGCCAGAACAAACAGAGGCACTTAGGGCTGCCAGTTGGTGAAATATAAAGCTTATTACTAAAGGCAGAGCCTGCATTTCTCACAGACAGCTACAAATGCAAGCGTTCCCCTCCTCTGCCCAGGCCATGCTGGTTTGGGGTCTGCTACCAGCCAAGTACTATGATCTCTAACATGAAGCAAAATGAAAAGTACGTGAGATCCAGCCCTGCTGTCACTGTCCCAGAGGGCCTGGACGGGGGGTGGCTGCTGCGGGTGCATCTTACAGGTGCTCCTTTTATAGGGTGCATGGCTCCTTTTATAGGGGTGCATTCCAGAAACCGGAATTTAAAAAATGATGCTTGCTGCTAGCCACACCTGGGTAGTGATGAGAGGCTGAGCTTGGAGGTCCAGGTGTCACGTGACAGACTTCTCCCTTGGACCATGGGCTCTCCTGGGGCACATACTAAGGTCCTGGGAAATAGTTGGCCTATAAGAGGGACATCTGTGGCGGCTGGCAGCATGCTCAGGTAACACTGTAATGTGAGGGGCTTCTCAGGCAACACTGGCTCCTGACATGTTAAAGAAGCTGCATGCTTCCATCTGAGACCTCACTGCAGGGAGCAGGACAGGGCACATAGTCATTAGATCTCATCACCCTGCTTTCTCATCTTCTCGTACCAGACACTGTCTGATGACTTTATGTGTCTTATTCTCTGTCTGTCTCTCCAGTCAGTATTTAAGCTCCCTAGTGGGGAACCTTGTGCTTCTCGGCTTCTAATACAACTTCAGCTGCTAGTACTCAGGAAGTCGCCAGGTGTGCGCTGGTAAACACAGAAAGAAGCCCGGCCACCACTGATTGTCATCTTACAGATGAGAACATGGAGAGCCCTGAAAAATGACCAAATTTCCTAAGATCACTCACACATTGTCAGGCAGAGCAGGAGTACACACTTGGGCCTGGGCACACCTGAAGAACAGGACCTCCTGGGTTGCCTTCATTGTTGCTCTTCAGCCAGATCTTCTAGAAGCAAATGTTTTCCTAGACTGCAGATTCCAAAACCACCAGTTCTGTGGTGTGTTTGTTTTATGTCAACCTTGACAAAAGCTACAGTCATACAAAAGAAGGGCGCTTGGATTGAGAAACTGCCTCCTTAAGATCAGGCTGTCAGCAAGCTTGTAGAAGGTTCTCTTAATGATTGATGGGGGAGGACCCATCCCATTGTGAGTTGTATCACCCCGAGGCTGGTCCCGGGTTCTATAAGAAAGCAGGCTTAACAAGGTGTGAGGAGCAAGCTAGTAAGCAACACTGCTCCATGGCCTTTACACCAGCTCCTGCCTCCAAGTTCCTGTCCTGCTTGAGTTCCTGTCTTGACTTTCTTTGATGATGAACCGTGATATGGAAGTGTAAGCCAAATAAACCCTTCCTTACATTGGTCATGGTGTTTCATCACAGCAATAATAACCCTGACTAAGACAGGGGGTGATGTTTTGTTGTGACATCAGTCCTTATGCCAAGAAAGCTGGCATAAGTTCGACAGTAAGCTTTCTGTGTCCGAGAGATGATGCCAGCTCCCATCTTAAGACTCAGGTAACCTCTACAAGTTTACTACTGAATTTTTAGATATACAAAGATCCCCTCCTACTGCCCTTACCCTTCTCTGTATGAGGAGAGAACTCAGGCAGAGATCAGGTGTGTTGAGACTATTCAGAGCAAGCTCAGTACAGATGGGGTCATCCCACATAACGGTTCTTACAGTCATCCTTACAGCCAACAGCAAGGGCATCCATCATCCCCAAGGATTTCTCAAGGTGATGGGTGGTGCCTGGACTCTTTCTACCCCAGAGTCCTCATTGACCTTTAAACGCTGAAATTTTAATCCCAACACTAAAGAGGTAGAGACAGGGGGATACCTGGGGCTTGCTAGCTAGCCAGTCAGTCAGCAAGTTTCAAATTCAGCAAGAGACCCTGTCTCAAAAAAAATAAAAGGAAAGTGACTGAGGAAACTCATGACATGGGTCCCTGGCCTCCACATACATGCACAAACAAGTGTAAGCATACACATGTACCTGCAAACACCCACACATGTGCACACACACACACACACATACACTCCCTGAAATTTTGAGGAAGGGGCAGCTTCTGGTGGGTTTCAGTCGTCATGCCTCTCATCTAGTTTGGGCTGGGAACTGGTATTAATCTAGGTGCATTCTTGGTCCATTGGCCACCAGTCAGAGGAATGCCAGGTGGTGATAGACTCTAAGCATCCCCACTCCCCACTCCTCAAACACACACACACACACACACACACACACACACACACACACACACACACTACAAGACACCTGCCCCCTAGCTTATGCAAATACTAAGCTGTCAGAGCTGCTGTAGTTGCAAACCCTCTGGAAGCCATTTGGAAGTGCTTTATGGAGCGTGGGGTGCCAAGGCTCTAGCTAAACAAATAGAAAAATGAGTCTCTCTGAAAATATCCAAGGCAGGTCATTTTCTGTCATTTCCTTGGTGCCCACAAGTGCTTACTACCCACAGTCTTCCTTCCTATGGCGTGGTGAAGGGTCACTGTTGAGATGGTGACCTGGAGTTACGGGCACAGGGGTTCGTTCAGCAAGCACTGCCCTTGGTCCTTACATGGTCTCCAAGCAGCAAATGCCCATTCAGTAAGTATGCTGAGCAGAATGGGACTGGCCATGAGCAGGGTTGTCGTGGACATCCTCTGACCACTGGAGTGTGTCCTCTGCCCTTGTACCTATCAGGCCTTCCCAAGGGATCCCAGGTGGAGATGCTGTTTGTCCCTTGTTAGGACATTTTGCTTTTCTAGAACTTTTGTTCCAATTTCCTAGTTCCTCACAGCACATGCTGGTGATATGGTGATATGGTGGTATGGAAGGGGAGTTCTGTGTCCCGATCTCTTCTTCCTCTTACTCTCGCTCCTTAGCCCCACCCTCATCTTGGCTAGGATCCCGAGATCCTCCACCTCTGACTCCCAAGTGCTGGAATTATGAGTCACCACACCAGCCCCTTGGCTGTTCTTTTGGTTCCCTTTATCCCTTCTTGGCATCGTTCGTTCACTCAGTCAATACGTTCCATGCATTTATGGATGGCTCTGTTAGGGAACTAAGCATGGAGGGTGGAAGCATGGGCCAAGTACTCATCTTCTGAGCACTGCCCTCTGGAGTTACAGGGTCATACAAGTGTCAGGGCAAGGAACAGAGCCAAACACAGTGAGGACACCTGAGAGCAAAGCTGGCACCTAGTGCATGATCTGATGACACCTGATCTGTTAGGATGGAAATGGGTGGCAAGGAGAGTGAAGGAGAAGGCCCCAGAGTGCCCAGTAGGTGTAAAGATCCCATGGCACAGGGCAGCATGGCAGACAGGCTGCAACCAGAATGAGAAGACAATATTAGCCAGATGGTAGCTGGAAAATTCTGCAGGGAACAGACCACAGACACCTGGCACATGATGACAAAGACGTGGCCTGCATCCGGGAACCACACATGGTATAATGAATCAAAACAAGAAAAATAAATATTAACCATCGAAACACCACACACACACACACACACACACACACACACACACACACAGAGCAGCCACCTTTGCTTTCCCTGAAGTATCAATTGCCATCATTGCTTCCTGAAATTTCTAATGCTTAAAAAGCAAAAGAAGGCTAGGAGAATGGCTCGGGGTTAACATCCTTTCTGCTCAGACAGGAGGACTGGAATTTGGATTTTTCAAAGCCACACAAATGCTAGGTGAGCATAATGGCTTGCCTCTAATTCTAGCTTCAGAAGGCGGAGACAGGCCATCCCTAGAGCAAGCTAGCTAGTGAGATCGGACACAACGGCATTCTCGGGTTTGATTGAGAGACCCTGCCTTAAAGGATAATGTCAAGAGTGGTGGAGGAAGATTCCCGAGAGCAACCTCAGGCCTGCACATGCACACACTCACATACTCATGTACACACACACATGCACACACACACACACACACACACACACACACACACACACATACATAGAGAGGGGGAAAGAGAGAAAACAGAGAAAAAGGCAAAAGATCAAGAGGTGACCAGCTGATGAAGCAGAAAGGTAGTCAGAAAAGTTAAAATCAAGCATAGCTCAGAATAACAAAAGGAAATAGGGAAATAACATAGTACTAAAAAAAACACATGAATCAAAAATAATCACATTTCAAACTGTTTCACTGGGCTTATGGGGTCTCCCAAATCTACCTTGTGTTTTTTTATGAGCTTAAAGAAAACAACTGCACATTTTATTAGAAAGACCATGCTCTGTTATTGCTGGAGGAAGGGACTGCCAGAGATGACCTTTAACCTCTAACCTATGGGACACATCGGCCCCATGGGAGTCTGCTGGGCTTCTAGGGTGCTAATGAGAACCCTCTCTGGGCATTCTTTCTCATCCTTATTTCACAACCACAAATAATAAAGCTGAGCTTTTCAATTTTATGTTAAATGCAGAGATTGTTTACTTATTTTGCAGTAGGCAGGAAGGAAAAGAACTGTAGTGTGTGCGGCTTTAATCTCAGCAGATGCAGGCAGAGCTCAGTGAGGGAAGGAGCCTCCCTTGAGGAAATACCTCTATGAGATCTGGATGTAAGGCATTTTCTCAATTAGTGATCAAGGCAGAGGGGAGGGCCCAGCCCACTGTGGGTGGTTTATCCCTGTGCTGATGGTCCCGGGTTCTATAAGAAAGTAGGCTGAGCAAGCCAGGGGAAGCAAGCCAGTGAGCAGCACCCTCCATGTTCTGCACCAATGTCCTGCCTCCAGGTTCCAGCTCTGCCTGAGTTCTTGTCCTGACTGTCCCCAATGATGCATTGTAATCTGAAACCGTAAGTCAAATACATCCTTTCCTCCAACTTGTTGGTTTTGTTGGTTTTGTTTGTTTGGGGTTTTGTTTGTTTGTTTGTTTGCTTTTTGTCATGATGTTTCATCATAGCAAAACCCTGACTAAGACAGGGCCTCATGGCTGGAGTACAATACGGTGGATGCAGAAAATGTCAGGTGGGGAGAGAGGAAAGCTGACAATCAAGACTGCCCAGCTGTACCTGTGATACTGACTTGTTAACAACGAGAATCCCGATTTACTCCAGTAAACAAGTAACAAGCAAGTAGTCCCTTGGTAAGGACATCCATGACCCAACCTGCCAGAGCCCATTTCTGGTCTTTTTATTTTTCCTTTTTAAATGCTTCTTTTTTGTTTATTCTTCTCTTGTCTATTATATCCCATCCACAGTTTCCCCTCCCTTCTCTCCTCCCAACCCTCTCCACCCTCTTTCCTCTCTGCCAGATCCACTCTTCCTCTGTTTTCCTTCAGAAAAGAGCAGGCTTCCCAGGGATATCAACAGAACATAACATAACACGTTACAGTAAGACTAGGCACAAACCGTCACTCACATCAAGGCTGGACAAGGTAACCCAGTGGGAGGGAAAGGACAGGCAAAAGAGTCAGAGACACTCCACTCCTGCTGTTAGGAATCCCACAAGAACACCAAGCTATGCAGCTATCACAGACACACACACACACACACACACACACACACACACACACAGAGGGCCTAGGTCAACCCATGCAGGCTATGCGCCCTGCTTAGTTGATTCTGTGAGCTCTTTTCCTGTGGTGTCCTCTGCTCCTCTGACTCCTACAATCCTTCCTCCTTGCCTTCTGTGCAGTTCCCTGAGCTCTGCCTTGTGTTTGACTATGTAGACCCCACTGCTTGAATGTCCTAGCTTTTCCCAGAGCTGTAAACAGGGACTGTGAGGACTGCGCTGGGCAGTCTTGATTGTCAGCTTGCCATTTCACAATAGAAATAAATGGCTGAGCAGGGCTGTGAGGAATTTCCTAGGTTAGAAGAAGTCAAGTGTGAAGATCCAACCTAAACATTGGCTATTGTAGGGAGCCGATGGGCTGAGGCCGGGACTGAATAAAAGGAGAAAACAGCCCAGTATCATCTTTTCCTGCTTCTGCCTTCTGTTCTTGCTACTGTGACACTTCCTCAAGTTGCTTTTGTCAAGAGACTAACCGAGGAGCCAAACCTAGGGTTCAGGGATGACACCATACTCAAACCCTCTGGGCTTCCCATCTATTGGTCAGCCAGGCCTCTGATGTCTTACTGTGGAAGTGTTCCCTGGAGGGAAGTGTCTCCCAGTAGGTACTAAGCATGTTTTGGGTTTGGGTTTGTTTGTTTGATTGTTTGTTTGTTTGTTTGTTTGTTTGAAATGAACATCTTCAGCAATGGTGCCTCCCACGAAGGAACAGCTCCCTGCAGGGGCAAAAGCCACCTTCATTTGTCAAGGAGTTTGATTCCATCCAGAAAACATCTCCCCAAGACAGCACCCCTGACCATGCAGAGACATAATGTCACTTTTCTGAATCAAAATCTAACACTCTTTCTGTTGTGAATGCTGCCTCTGGCGAAGGGCTGAAAATTAATCTACCCAGGCTGGGCAAAACAGAAGATTATTTGGGGGAGGGAGTGGGAGGGGCAGAATTTCACTTTAGTACTTTTTCTTCTGTTTTTCCATTGGACTTTTGTTCATAGCTTCAGCTGGGAGAGAGCGAGTGCACACATTTAGTTTGGAGTTTATGAGTTCATATTTTATAATTAACGTTGCCAACAGGGGAGTTTGATTAATGCCGAGCAGTGGATTTTGAGCAATGTTCCATACAAATTGCCAAATTTAGCAATAAAGTAAATTGGTGATGTGAACATCATTAGTAGAATGACTACTTAAAATTCAAATCATCTGAGCCACAAATCCATTATTTGTATAGAAGGGAGGAAGTATCGCATTTGGTTTTATTTCTCCCTCAACCACATGTTGTCTACCACCAAGCTGAATATAACAAAAGTTCCACGGTGGGTTGGAACAATATTTCAGAGCAGCCCAGAAACACACATATATACATGCACGTGCACACACAAAGGGGCTCTGATAAAGACAAACGTTAACGGTGAGTTCTCGTTATTGCAAATATAAAAATCCATAACAATCTCTTTCAACCAGTGCTGTGGTGCATCTCCTAATGTGCTCCTCACACAGATACTTCCTGTTCACACTCATGCGGCGAGCTCTTGTCAACATTCACGGTACCTTATTGTCACCCTGGACCTCGCCAAGCCTCTGTCGAAGTTCTTTAATCTCTTCTCCCAGATGTTTATTCCTGTCCTGCGATTCTCTCAGCAGCTGTGCAAGATTAGCCTGGAAATATCAACAGAGCACAACAGCAATCGGTATGGAGGTACGAACCAACGTGGGCTTTCCTGACGTATGGATGCCGGCATCCAGCTCAGCGGCATCCCACAGAGCCCAGTGCAAGTTAACGTGTGTGAAAGCAGCAAGCATTCAACCCGCACAGTGATGGCTCAAGGAGGCTGGCGTGACGTGGGCAGCGGAACCTCCATTATTTAGGGAGGTTCTTTGTTTCCAGAACAGCTCACAAGAACAGAATCAGCCATATTTGACTATCTCAAACATTCCTAAGAGCTTGTCACCAAGATGTCTATCCTGGGGGGGGGTTGCTGTGCAGGCATGAGGACATTGATTCAAATCCCTGACACTCACATAAAAAGCTGGCATGACTGTGTATACAGACATCACTGTAGTGTTGTGGAGGAGGAGACAGGAAGCGCTCTGGGCCTTGCTGGGTGTTAGCCTAGCTCTAAGCTCAGCGAGAGACCCTGCCTCGAGGGAATAAGTTATGGGTGATAGAGCAGGACACCTGACATCCTCCTCTGGCCTTTGCACCTTCACAAGCACACACTTGTGCATATATACCCCACACACATACACACAGGTAATAGAGCTTCCACTTTCAAATTGGATAGCGTTCAACTCTCTAGTTAGGGCCAGCAATGTATTTTCTCACTTCAGTCATTTCTTCTGCTCCTTCAGATGTGTCCTGCTAAATGAGCTCTTCCTTGCTATCTCAGTGCCCAGAACGTGTGTGTACACTTGTGTGTACATATGTATATGCATGTGTGTTTGCACATGCAGCGGGCAGAGGTTAGTACAAACCAGAACTTGTTATGACTCCCACCCCACCGGCCATGATCTCATCTACAGCCACTGAGCAAGACGGCCATTCATACAGGGCTCGTGCATGGGTGTGTGTCTGAAAGCCTCAGAGTGAGGATGAAGAACGGAGAAAGCTGGTCCCTCACAGAAATCACTCAAAGAGGCATACAGGGAGATAAGTCCCAGATTCCTTCACGCTGAAGTTGAGGAAACCCAATTCCAGAGGTATAAATGGACAACCCATCTCTGGTGGCTCCATCTCCAAGGCCTACAATGCTACACTTCAGAGAACAATGATGTTGGGTAGAAAAAGGTAGCAAAGGGAAGAATACAAAGATAAAATTTTCACCCACTCTTGATTCCCCCTCCACTGGGCCTCTACAACCCCTTGGTTGGATCAGCCTTCTGCCTCTTCCTCCACGGTATCTAACCTCCATGCTTGCCTCTTTGCTCCTACATGCCAGGCCTGATTCCATCTTGGAGCCCGCACCCTCTGTCAACTCCTTCAGGCTTTTGCACAGAGGTCACCAGTCCCCACAGGACCCCCCTGGACCGTTTGATTTAACATGCCCCCTTCTCCCTTTGCCCCTGTGCCTTTTGTCTGAGGTGCGTACTGTCTCCTAACACACCATATAATTTACTTCATGGTTTATCACTCGCTGTTTATTTCCTGACTCCCTCTCCCTGCTAAAGCATAAGTTCCATGAAGGGCGAGGAACTTGCTTCTCTCTCCTGCCCTCTCCCAAAATGCTCCATAGCACAGCTAAAGGAGGAAATGGGAAACTGAGCTGGATGTTCTGGCCTCAGCACTGGGAGTAGAAAGCACCGGCTACTGACAGCAGTCTCTAATAACACAGAGCCTTGCCTGGGACAAACCCTCAGCCCCTGGGATTCCAGGCTCCTTTCCTTTCTCCATCCTGCAATGCATTCTAAATTTTAAACCCACATTTCCATGGTTCAGAGCTTACAATCTCTTGCTTCCCATTTTCCCAGAATTCTGCTCTCATGAAATACAGCGTTGATGGTGGACAGAGAAATGAGGAACCATTGCCACCAACTGGGTGTGGAAAGTTCTCTGTGGGGAATGAAAGTTACTTCCCAGTTTTGTCCCTAGCTGCATGGGGCATTTCTCCATCTGTGGAAAGAAACTAATCCTGTACCATCCATGTGGTGACCTGAAATGCCCACAGTAAACACAGAATGTTGAAGCCCAGGCTGAGCACCCAGTGGATGCTGCTTAAAGCCCTCCTCCATGGCTCTAAGCACTCAGAAGACAAGAGTTATGGGAACACAAAAAGTCTCTCCTTGGCCACATTTGGCTCTATATGATTCTGTACCTGCACTGTTCATTCCTCATTCCTTTATTTACACAAATGTCCACTGGGTGTCTGCTTTGTGCTGGGCACCATCTTAGCAACAAAGAAAAGAGACAAAAGTCTGTGATCTTGTAAACTCACGTGTAACTGTTACTCACACGTAAACTGATGACATGTTACATTTATGGCACAGAATGACAATGGCTCACTAGGTCAGGTGTTAACCTTCTAGAGAAACAGGAAGCAAGTACAGGAAGTACAGTGTGCTGAGGAGACCACACTGAAAAGGAGATGTGGACCTTGTGGTCACTCTGGGGGGAAGAATCCAGGCAGAGAAGGGACATTCCTTACCTCACATCTCAAGATCTTTGGGGGAAAACAGCTCAAAGACACCAGACAGACTGGGTACAGGGACCCTGGTGAAAGTAAGAGGTGTTTTTGGTTGACATTTTCTGTTTTTTTTCCCTTTGCCTCACTTCCACTGAATTCCAGAAAGTTCCCAGACCTTAGCTCATGAATCCTCTCAGTGAGTCGGCAGCAGCATCCTCCCAGATGAAAGGGCAGGCACCAAGTGGGAAGGATGGAAGCTACTGGCACCTGTGGTGCCACCTGTGCTGCCACCTATGCTGCCACCTGTGCCACCACCTGTGCCACCACCTGTGCTGACACCTCTACTGCCACCTGTGCTGACACCTGCACCTTTTCCTGAGCGGCAAACAAACTCAAAAGCAAACCTGAGCACAAAGCCTGCCACACCCCTAGGGTCCCCCTTTTCAGTCAGTAATGTCTTGATCCCTTTTGGGACAGGAAAATACCTGACATTCAGGGACCACTGCCACTGAATTAGCAAACCAGGGTAACTCAATCTCATGTACCAAAAGAGCAGCACTCCAGTCCATCCTGGATCAATGTTTTTGTACAATAAAGCCATCACTAATTATTAGGAAAATAAACTTAAGAAATCCCAAGTATTTTAAAACTGTGCCCGAAAGATGATTCTAAAAAGCCTCTGAAAGATTGTTCCTAGTTTCCCTGTCTTTCTCGTTATGAACCAGAAACAACTAGGTTGCATCAAGGCTCTGGACCTAGGGCCTGGCTCTGAGAAGTGATGACCCTGGTGATCCTGGACATTTGGGCATAGAACAAGGCAGATACCCAGGATAAATAACCAAGGTCCAAGAAAATGCTGGGGTAGAGGCCTGGGCTGCAACAGGGAAAGCATTCAGAGAATCAGAGCTGTGTTATCAACCTTATTTAGTCTACAGCTCAACTGAAAGGCATGCAACTGCAATACAGCCAGGCCCTACACAACACAGTAGAGATGGTCAGTTGGAATCACAATACCTTTAGGGCTGTGAGTTCATGGTAAATTTACCCCAGCCTTGAACTTGACCTCAGGGGTAGCAGTGAGGAGAGGAGCACCCTTGCCTTAAAGCTAGCAATTGTAACTTTCTTTATACTTATCAGGTAGAGTTGTCAACACATCCTCTTTTTATTCAAACCCTCCACCTTCTCAACTCTGAAACAGTAACTGAAAACCAGCAAATGACTCTTCTGCTAAGGTACCCAATTCCTTGAGATACACCTTAGAGGCAACGGGAGCGGGGTTGCACATTTCAAAGAGCTAGGGGTAGAGGAGGAAAGTTCACACAATTCCTCGACCAAAAATAACACCCGTGACTCACACACTCGCTCTAACAATCCATCAAGCGAGCAGGTGGTGGCTGCTTATAATTTATCAGCTATGTAGAGCATGCTGTTCTGCCTGTTATTGGGAAGGACTCTGTGGCCATCAGTTTGGAATAGGACTTCATGAAGGAAATGTCACGGAGAATGTGACAAGGCACATCAGCTTCAGAGGGGAGATGGGCCCAGGAGAATACTTCCTTTCCATCCCCAGGGCAGGTGGTGGCCCAGTAGAAAAGCTTAGAAAGTCATACAAATGAGCCTCTTTTAAATGTTCAGTTCAAGCTAGAAAGGGTTGACATGTTCTCCTTGATAGTAGGAGTGAGTACAGAATACAATGTGCATACTATAGACTCCTCACCCTTAAGTCCCTCTGTCTGGGAGTTAGTCTACTGAAGTTGTGACAGAAGACCAGTGAGGTGACTCAGCCACTGATGATGCCTGCTGAGCCTGACAACTGAGTTCAATCCCTGGAACCCACTTGGTGGAAGGAGAGAACTAACTCCCACAACTTGTCCTCTGACCTCCACACATGTGCTCTGGGGCACAAGTGCACAGACACAAATAAATAAACAAAATATAGTAAAACATTTTCATTGTGATGGAGGAGGGAAGAAAGAAGATTTGATAGAATAAGATGGGGAAGAGAGGGTACCCAGAAGGCTTGGTGCTCTTCCAGAGGACCAGAGCTTTCAACTGTCTATGATACCAGATCCAGAGGCTCACACACACTCGCATGCATTTACATTCACATGCAGACACGAACAAACCTATCACATCTAACCTTAGTAGCGAGTAGGGCGAGGTGAGGTTTAAAGGCTATTGGTACAATCTACTCTGGAGAGTCTATCCTTTAAGAAGGGGAAGCTCGAGTCCCAGGACAGGGTGGATGGATAATGTATGCTGGGCTGGCTAGTTTTTCATGACACAACTAGACACAAACTAGGGTCATCTGGGAGGAAGGAATCTTAATTGAGAAAGTACCTCTGTGGGCAAGCCTGTGAAGCATTTTATTGGTTGATGAATGACATGGTAGGGCCTGATTTACTGTGGGTAGTGCCACCCCTGGGCTGGTGGTCCTGGGTGCTATAAGAAGGTAGGCTAAACAAGCTAGTCAGTAGCATTCCTCTGTGGCCTCTGCATCAGTTACTACCTCCAGGTTCCTGCCCTGGCTTCCCTGGATGATGAAGCTGTAAAGTGAAATAAACCCTTTCCCCCAAAGTTGCTTTTGGTCATGGCATTTAAAAAAAAAATTCACAACAATAGAAACCTCACCCAAACCTCTTAGCTACCTTCTGGTAGGAATTCTCACTAGGGAGGCATAGTCTCCCTTCTGCAAGTCCTCTGGAATCTATTAGATACACAAGATCTTAATCATTGAGCCATGGAAAAGTTAGCCTATATCATAATATAAAATGTTAGGGCTTGGGCTGGAGAGATGGCTCAGCCTCAGCAGTTAGGAGTGTGTACTGTCCTTCCAGAGGACCCAAGTTCAATTCTTGGTACCCATAACTGCCTGCAACTCCAGCCCCAGGAGGAAACAATACCTCTCACCTCCACAGGTACCCACACTCACATGCGTGTAACACATACACACACTTAACAAATAATAATTTTGTAAAAACTGTGTTCTTCTCTCAAACAGTATATCCTGAACACATCCCTCCTCCCTCCCCACCTTCCCTTTCTTTTCCCTCCCCTCCTCCCAGTCTTCTCACATCTCCCCTCTCCCCCAGATCCACTTCTGTTTCCCTTCAGAAACAAATGAATATATGTATGTGTGTGTGTATGTGTGTGTGCGTGTGCGTTGTATTTTTTAAATGACAGAGCTGAGAGGATAAGTCAGTGGGCAAAAGCAGTACAAGCATGGGAACATGAATTCAACTCCAGCTCCCACATAAAACGCCAGTATGGTAAGGCATGTTTGTGATCCCTACATTGAGGAAGCTGAAATAGAGAAATCCCTCCAGCTCTCTGGCCATTCAATCAAGACAATCATAGAGTGCCAGGTCCCAGGAGAGACTTAGTCTCTAAGAACAAGAATGGCTCCCAAGGAACACACCCAGATTGACCTCTGCACTCCGCACTCCACATGCACACACATATATTCTCTCTCTCTCTCTCTCTCTCTCTCTCTCTCTCTCTCTCTCTCTCT
>NW_021604608.1:7643760-7650191 GCF_004785775.1 Grammomys surdaster
TCTCTCTCTCTCTCTCTCTCTCTCTCTCTCTCTCTCTCTCTCTCTCTCTCTCTCATACACACACATACATACACACACACACACACACTATATGAATAAATAAATGATGTATACTAGGAAACCCTATAACACACCTCTCAATTTGCAGACCCTTCAGAATAGGAAGTCAAAAGTAAAGTGAAAATAAAATGAGACAGAAAGAAAAGCAAATCCCTGACTTCCTCAGGAAGTTTAAACCCTGGGCCCCACGAATCCATAGCTTCCATAGGGCAAAGTTCTAGAAAAAGCAAAACTACATTTAAAAAAATATTCTATTCCCACCCAACATTTGATGAGACGTCAGTGTTCTTAAGGCCTATGATTGATGGCAAATTTAATTGCAGTTTTTACTGTGCTGCCTTGGTCCAGTGGCAACTTCCATGTTTGCAGTAATTGAGTGAAACATGATTAGTGGGGGCCCCTGTTCAGAGAGACTGCCAATGCTATAGCCTCCTTTACATTGGCAGGTTTCTTATTTACAAACACCAGCCACTGAGAGCATGTTCTGTGCATAGGCTGGGGCAGCACAAGAACTCAGCAGCCTCCTCTCACCTCAGTCTCCCACCACCACCACCACCTCACCCCCACCATCCCACTCACCCCCAACTCCCGCCTCACACAGGAATGTCTTTCCTGGGGAGTGGCTTTTGGGAAGGTGCAGTTCAAAGGAAGATTTGCCTGATTTAGGACATTATGGTTTTGCTTCTGCTTGCTAGTGGTCCCCAGAGTATCTCCCAAGTGTTTAAAACTGGGGGGGGGGGTTGTCGAGATGGCTAGCTGAAGAGACTGCCCCCAGCAAAGAGACTAACAGTCTTAAACTATACAGAAGCCTCCACGTCTTTATTAAACACCAGACAGGACCCTCCAAAAGCTCCTGAAACACTGTGGAGCCGATGAATCAGAGGCATTCCCACACTCTATGCCAAATTGCTATGAGGATTTTTAAATCATGACAGGAAAGATGGAGCCACAGTCATCGAGGGGGGGGACCTCAAAACAGCTGGACCTGGGTTGCCTCTTAGCTTCCCTAGTGCGACACTTAAGTCACTCCCTTCAAAGTGTTATAAAAGAACACCTCAAAGCACTTGGAATCTTTGAAGGAAGTTTTAGGTTCTCTGCATCAAACCAGGATTAGTGTACAAAGTCATTCTGATTTGTGGTCTCTGGGGACTAAAATAAGCTTGACCAAGACGACATTGCTACTGAAATAAAAGGCTCCCTCCTTTCCTGAACAGGGCCACTCTCTACACGACACGTTCCCCAGAGTTGTCATCTTGCGCATGTCACTGTATAAATAAGCCATTCCTTTTTAGAGGCAAGAAAGCAAAGGCTCCCTAGTGAGCCAGGAGAGATTCCTTCCAGGGTACTTGTGCTTGAAATCAAACAACCAAAGACAAAGATATTAAAGATGTGTTTGACTGTCTGTTCAAGAAGGAGTTTTGGGGGAGAACGGGTGTGCTGATGTGACCCAAAAGAATCTCATCACCTAAAAAGATTAACCCAAGAGCATCTTGATTCCCCTTTGTCTCCTTCATGGAAAGTGCTTGTTTAGCAAAAGAAAAATATTTAAAGGGCCGTCTGAGATCTTCCCGTGATCTCTCCGCACAATGCAAAGGGGCGCACTGTGTACAGTTCTGCCTGGAGTAATGGGAAGACGTTTTCATTTCAATATCCCACGAGAAGCTATTAGTGCAATTGCTGTTGTCTGGGTTTTTTTTTTTTTTTCACAGCTTCTTTAACGGGTGATTTGCCGCTGGAAATTGAGTTGTTTGAAAAAGAATTCCAAGGTCCAAAAGGGAGGCATGACAACTATATTCCTGCAACTTACAAGCGTGAAGCTCAAGTCTGTCTTCTAAGGAGATTAAGAAGGAAAAGGGAAAAGCCAGACAAAATTATGGTCAGAGGCTAGTGACTGCCAGAAACAAGGTTAACTTACATAACAGGCACCCAGACCTTGGCACAAGTGGTACCATGATGGAAGTGCCATGCAGGCCATAAAGCTTAACACTTAGACAGCACCACCTGGCAAAACAAAAACAAAGACCTAATCCATCAAAGTCCATAGCTCTGGAAGTCCTCAAATGCACTAACCTTCCTTTTTGACTTCTGTCATCTTATTCCCACAACCTGAAGCTCATCAACCTAGGTTCAACTCCTGTGCTTAAAAATTCACTCTAAAAAAGGGTCAGAGATCCCGAACACCCAGTGTTGTCACAATCAGCTACTAAATAAAGACTTTCTATTGGTTTACACCAGTATCAGAGTAGCATTCTCTAGTGGATACTCTACAACAGCACGGCGTAAAATCCCTACCTCCGTTCTGTTTCTCTACCACCACTTACTGAGCAGGAGTTTCAAAATGGGCTAAGACTAACAATGGTGACCATAGTTTGTTCCTGCTCAAGCTATCTAAAAATCAAAGATAGAACCAAAACCCTGAGCCAAACCATCACATCACACACAGTCTTCTAGAGTCTAGTCTTGCTCTGTGAACCTACTGTGTGGCCTAGGAGCTTCCCAGGAAAACTACAAGAGACCCAGAATTCAGCATGCACTCACTGACTACCAGGCATAGCACGTGGGATGGTTATTCTTGGTTGTCAGCTTGACTACATCTGGAATTAACTAAAACTCAAGTAGCTGGGGAAACTGATAAGGGATTTTTCTTAATTAAATCATTCCAAGTGAGAAGACCCACATTTAATTAGGCTCCTTTGAGGGGGAAAGGTCTACCTTTAATCTAGGCCACACTTTCTGCAGTCATTAGACAGCTTTTGTTGGATTAACTGGGCTGTAACCTGTAAACCACTCTAATAAATTGCATATATTTGCCTGATCTTGGACATTATAATTCTGCTACTTCTTGGCAGTGGCTCCCAGAATAACTCTCAAGTGTTTTGATTATAAATTATTGATATCTAGAATCAATCTATGAGTTCTGTTCCTCTGGTGAACCCTGACTAATAGAGGCCTTTCTGCAGAAGTTGTTCAAAATAACTTCATGAATATGTCTCATTATTATATTCATTTTGATGAAGACAATAGAGGCTCAGAAGGGTTATTTAGCTTTCCCCAGATCAACCAGCCAGAGGCAGAATATTAACTTGAACTCAATGGACTGGAAGATACCATCAAAGCTCATGGTACTACCTTTGTGAAAGATGCATCTCAGATGAAAGCACAATAACTTACACACGTAGGCATGGACACTTTCATGCCCTCTTAGAAAGCACACAGAACTCTAAGGGCTAAGAATGTATTATTTCCTATCAAAGTATGTGAAGAACACTCAATCCATTTACAGATTCTAACATGTAGCCTGTAACTATGACTCTATGAAATGGTAGGCAAGCTTTGGTGACAAGCTCATGGGCTTCTTCTACAGTAAAGGCCTGTGGCTTTGGACTTGTTTGCAGAGACATTTCTGATTCCTGAGAGGATGAGATAATGGAGAAGGTACGACAAGGTATGGTCACAAAATCTCTCTCCCAAGAAATGAACAGGGAGGATCCTAGTAAGGTCCTTAAAAGTCAGAGATGGCTACTGCAGACTCAAGGATGACAAGGTAGCAAGAAGCAAAGCAGGCATCTTCTTTCCAGTGTGCACATTTTGTGATCTCCAGGATGCCTCTGTTAACTTGGCAGTCCAGTCTTCTCTCCTTTGCACAATTACTGTCTACCATCCTATATTTAATGACGTTGTTTCCTGGCTTATGCACAGTATCACCATTAGACTTAGTAATGAGTGTATTCTTGGTCATTTAGACAAAGATATGGTGGGAAGTGAGGGGGCTGACACCAGGACAAAAGGTGAGATCAAGAGGTGGTGACTCTGACAGCACAAGTTCAACAAGGTCAAGGGCTTTGCTCTGGCTTTATTTTTTTACCCCAGGTCCTTCCTGTCAAAATAAGCCCTGGACACATACAAGATGCTCACTAAGATCTTCCTGAGACCCAGCAGTCACCACCAGCAGCTGGGTGTATGGCAGAGTTCATATTCCATTTCCTCACCAGCTAGTCACATGACTTCTACTTCCTGTGTACATGTAACTTCTTTGACTTCCATAAGCTTCCAGTTCCACCCTGGTCAGATAACACTGACTATAACTATAACCTGCCACACTTGACTGGCCAGGAATTAAATGAGGTCCCCCACAGCAGCTATAACATAGTGAGAATGGATGAATGATAAAGTTGACTGTGCTTAGTGAGTGGTACTCAAAGATCACTTCAAAAGGAACCTAAAGCAGATGACCATGACACTATCTACCAGTTCCCATGTCTTGGACACAGTGAGAGCCATCTCAGCTCTGTGGAAAGCCTTATCCAGCCTGTCTAACCCTAAAATGAGTCCTGATCCAATCCTGGTCTATAGTAACCCCTGAGATCCAGGGAACTGCCTTTTTCTCAGGGCTAAAGGGGTAAGGTCCATATTCAGTGTGGTTAGTGACCACATTGCCTACTCTGAGGAGAAAGCAGGGCCACTAATAGAAAAAAAGGGAAACAAGAGAGTTGACATGGAGGACAGACCTAGGGCACTCATGATAGTCTTCCTACTCTCCAGGCCAAGGGCCACTCATGCTGGTCTTCCTACTTCTAAGACCAGCTATACTTTTTGCTTCTTGTGAGTACTAGACAATTCTAGGAGGATCCTATGATCTAGGAACCATTGCTTTGGCCCAAGCTACTTTGAACTCCTAAGGCTTCCAAGAAGGAGAGCATGCCCTTTAGAGAGCTAGGAGCCATAGTGGACAGTTAACATCCTAGAACTGAGTGACTTCTATTTAAAGGGAGGAGGAAGAGAGGAAGAAAGAAGAGAAAAAAGAGGGAGATGAGGGGGGAGAGAAGAAGGAGGAAGAGGAAGAAGGGAAGGAAAAGAAGCCTTCACTAAAGCTCACCTGTCCCAGGCACTGAGCTAAGCACTCTCTTTACACTCCATCATCTGTCCCTCATGGACATTCTGTACAGTAGGCATCATATTTATCCCGTTTGATGGAGAGGAAATGCTGAGGTACCCAGAGGTTCCTTCTTGTAGCTATACAGTCTGGAGCACATAATTGCTGACCCCTAACAGCCCTTCCATCCCCAGTGACTAATCTAAGCCAATGATCATAATAACACCCTGGGGTTGGACAAAGAACAGGAGTATGGCCTTGGTGGGCCAACCTAGAGAGAAGGGCTTGAGCATCGGGCATCTTGCCACTCCTGATCAGGGGATACAGCAGTAGAAGGAAGCTGATGCTGACCACAAGAGGAAGCAGCCCTCATAGTTGCCACAAAAGCAGAGTTCTTAAGTAAGGTGAGTTTGAACTTCGAGTAAATGATGACTTATATTTTAGTATGTGTCCCCATCATTGCATGGAATGCGCTTTTATCCTAAAAGAGTATTCATTAGCTATCTGATTTCAAGTCTACCTGGGCACCCTACATTCTTTTTTATTTGCTAAACATGCCCCATAAGAAAGAAAGGGACTAACAACCTCAAGAGACTTTTGACCACATAGCCCTTGGCCTGTACCATCTCATCTGGTTCCACAAGGCCATCGTATCCTTGACCAGCAGCACAGTTCAGAATTCTCTTACTTGCACGCCCCTCTGTATCTCATGGGGCTAGTGAGTGATTTCCAAGCCAGGCAGGAAGGATGCCCAGCTCAAGCCTCAGAACCTTATTAATTCCCAAAGAGATGGGAACTGAGCACCATATTAAAAGCCACAGTGCTCATGTTTGGCACCTTGAACTTGTATTTTTAGAACCGTAAGGATGCGGCTTGACAGACTTACTGGAATTCATCAGATTCTCCTCAGTAAATGTAAATGTGTCATTATAAAGTCACAGAATGTGAATGCACTTAAAACTGGGAAACTCCTTCATGAATACTAACAAACTCTGAAATCACAGGGAAGATGACTGCCTACAGCTATCAAAAACACCCAGCAAGCCAAGATTAAGGATTTCAGTTTTTTAAACGGTAATGATAAACTCCCATGTAATTTTGTTTAGAAAAAAACATCAATTAGCCACACAGAAAAATTAGACTTTAGATCAAACATGGAACATTATAAGCTAGTCACATAGAGCAGGAAGGAGTTTAGGAGTGAGTAACATTGGACAGGTGGACATGGGCTGCACTGCTATTTAAGGATGAGAGTCTTGTGTGTGTGTGTGTGTGTCTGTGTGTCTGTGTGTCTGTGTGTCTGTGTGTGTCTGTGTGTGTCTGTGTGTGTGTTTGTATGTCTGTGTGTGTCTATGTATGTGTCTGTGTGTTTCTCTGTGTGTGTGTATGTGTGTGTATATGTATATATGTCTGTCTATGTGTCTGTATGTGTCTGTGTCTGTGCGTGTGCGAGAGAGAGAGAGAGAGAGAGAGAGAGAGAGAGAGAGAGAGAGAGAGA
>NW_021604608.1:7650201-7708237 GCF_004785775.1 Grammomys surdaster
AGAGAGAGAGAGAGAGAGAGAGAGAGAGAGAGAGAGAGAGAGAGAGAAACATCAGCATCAGAAATCTCAAGATAATGGACCTATGAATTTTATATGCAATACTTTGTACATTAGCAATCTACTGTGTTTGCTGACACCCATCAGTTATGAACACAGGATGTTGGGGCAACCATTACAACTGGTTTCTGTGTTCTGGATTACACCTCCAGCTCTGAAGTCCTGCTCAAGTGAAGAGGCCTGCCATTCCAGAATGTACCACCATGAACATTACCACCATGAGCATATAAAAACCTCTAACACACAGTACTAGGCAATATAAAAAATAATAATTTAAAAAACACCTGAAAAGTTAAAGGGAGGTCTAAGAAAGCTGTCTTTGGGAAAAGGTCACTTTCACACACGCATAGGAGTGAGTTCAAATTAATCCATAAATTAACAGATTTAATACATTTACTATTAACCAGCATTTAAAAAGGAATTTTAAAAGAAATTAAATTGAGATGCCATTTTTATCATCTATCAAATTTAGATGTTCACTTTCATCAATTTAATGAAACAATTTTCACAAAAAATTTCAGTAGGATCTGTGTGGGAGAAACGAAGGAAGGTGTGATAAAAAACACAGCTCAGTTTTATCTGAAGGGAAAAAAGGAACAAACACAAAACATTTGAACAAACAGAAATAAGGCAAAAGGGCTGAAAAGATCAGCCATGAACATCAAGGCAAAGCCAAATACTTAGAGTTACAGAGGACAGCCACAGGCTGTGTAGGAAGCCCAGTGGGGTAATCCAGAACTCAGGAACAGCTGTGTACACATGTGGACCAGGGTTGACTACCATGCAGAGAAAAGTAAGAAACCGTGTGAGAGTTTTGATAGAAGCCATGTTTAAAAGTCTGAAGTAGGAAGGTCTTAACCACAGAACAGCACAACTCCTCCTAGCAGTAAGGAGCTGCTGCAGTGAACCCTCATCTCCCAGCTTCCCAAAGGAACTCCCCAGAGTCTGGGGTCGAGTCAGCTGGTGTCTCCCCACACCTTGTTGGGCTGTGGTCAGCATCCCTTCTACCTCCTGATCCCTCAGACAACCACATCCTCCACAGCTTGAAAAACTCCACAAAAACTTAAAAAGGGAGTTTGCCCCATACAGTTGAGGATTCCTGACTCTTCAGGCAGTGTCAAGGTAACAGTCATACCAGATGTAAGAGTTGCCAAATACCAGGAAGAAACCTTACCTGCTTCCTTTTTTCAGGCGGAAGTGATGGATCTCCATCCTACAAGGAAACAAAGACTGTGTTTCACTTCCTAAGAATAATACATGCGCCCAGACTCACCACAGAATCCCAACCTTCAGTTAGACCAACTATGAGTCTAAATTCAGACCTAGCCCCGTCAGCCATGCAGCTAGCAAGGTGAGGAAGCAAGCTCAACAATTCTTTAGAAATAACTACCACTTGAGAGGGGACCCCAGAGAATCAGCTCCTATCAAGACCAAACGTGTATTTTCCAAATGCTGTTTCTAAAAGAGAAATCTAGATGGGTCAAAATTACTTTGGGGCAGAGCATAAATTGAAATAGCATTTCATTTGGTTAAAGTTCTTTGAAATAGAATAAAAGAAATAGTGACTGAAATGCACGCAGACATAAATACATACACACACATGTACATATGCACACACATGCATATATACACAAGTACATATACACACATAAACATGCATTTTGCACACACATATACAGGCATACACATGCACACACATGCACATGTCCATATCCACACAGGCACACATCTGCACATGTACGCACATACAAACATGTTGCATGTGCACAAACATATACATACACACATACCTACAAACACATATTCACATAAACATGAACACACATACATATACACAGCACAGATGTACACATGTATGCACACATGCAAACATACATGCACAGGAACACACAAGCAGATATGTGAAAAATCCTCATATATACTCATAAATAGGCATGTGCACATACACAAACATACATAAAAACACATATGTCCTAAAGCTGTAGCCTTACTGTGGTATCTGTTCCCAAACAGAGCTGCCCTGTCTAGCTTCAGTAAGAGAGGATATGCCTACCCTGGCAGACACTTGATTCACCAGAGTATGGGGATATCCAGTGGGGCCTCACCGGTTCAGAGAAAAGGAGGGGGATGAGGGAAGGACTGGGAGGAAAGGCAGCATTTGATATAAATAAATTAATTAATTTTTAAAAACACACATGCATACACATAAAAATATGGGCACACATGTATTATACACACATATGCGCATAACTAAATGTTATTTATGGGAAGAATAATCAAGGGAAGGCAGTCAAATTTGCTCAGTTAAATAATACTGAAAATTTTTAGTTCTATTAGGCATTTTGACTTATAAAAGTTGAAAAGTTGAATTATTCTCCCATTTGTGTCTTTGGAGACATAAATATTTCAGGAGAACCAATGTCCATTAATTGAGGACTAATTGAGAACCCTTTATATTACTATCATTATCATCATCAACATCATCATTGTTATTATTATAGTTCTAATAAGACAGGGTCTCTCTATGTAGCCCAGGTTGGCCACAAACTTCCCATTCTCCTGTTCTATGCTGTCATGTGCTGGGATTTCAGAAATGTTCCACCACGCCACACTAAATAAATACCCTTATATATGCATCTATGTTACTTCAATTCTAGAAATATTCTTGTATCTACTCCAGGACAGCTCAGTGATCCCAGGAAGATGATAAAATGTTAACAATAGTGCCTGCACTTAATAGAAACTGAAAACACACCTGCAAGCCCCAGGACTTGCGAAGTGAACCCAGGAGGAGCACAAGTTGAAGACCAGTATAAACCACATAATGAGTTCTAGACCATCCTGGGACACAGCAACAGCATGATGACAGAAAAGAGAGCTCACATCATCAAGGGAAAGGGAAGCCAGGGTGTGAAGCCTCACTGCTTCCTTGATTTCTGTCTAACTTACAATCTTAACTGTAACAGATATGTCCCAACCATGGGGACTATGCAAAAAGTTGCAGAGGTGATGTGATATTCTTGATTGTCAACTTTGCTACAACTGAAATTAACTAAAAGCCAAATGGCTAAACATACCTGTGAGAGATTTTTTTAATTAAATTATTTTGAATTATAGAAAGGTCCACTTCTAATCTGGATCCATGAGGTGAGAAGAAACATCTTTAATTCAGATTTGGTTGGTTGGTTGGTTGGTTGGTTGGTTGGTTGGTTGGTTGGTTGGTTGGCTTGGTTTTTCAAGAGAGTATTCTTCTTTCAGCTCTGGCTGTCCTGAAACTCCCTCAGTAAACCAGGCTGGCCTCATACACAGAGATCCACCTACCTCTGGCTCCCAAGTGCTGGGATTAAAGGCATGGACTACCACCTCCCAGCTTAGTACAGATCTTTTGAGGCGGGAAGACCGCCTTTAATCTGGGCTACACCTTCCACTGGCTGCCTATATTAAAGACATGAAAGGACCGTGTTCCCTTTGCCTGCTTGCTCTCACTTTTACCAGCAAGTCCATTCCTTCAACAGCATTAGACTACCTCCTTGGGATTCTGGCATATACTGAAGATCACCTGAGACATCCAGCCTCATGGACCGAACAATTTCTGGATTCTTAGACCTTCCATTGGTAGATAGCCATTGACAGATTAGCTAGACCACAGCCTGTAAGCCATTCTAATAAATCTTCTTTATATGAGAGAGAGAGAGAGAGAGAGAGAGAGAGAGAGAGAGAGATGTAGAGATATAGATATATATTCATTCTATAAATTATGTCCCTCTAGAGAACCCTGACCAATAGTAGTGACTTTGGCCTGTGTACAAGGCCTAGGAAGCCATCACGGGATAAAGAAAGCATGTTTTAGACAGCATGGTCACATGCTGTCCAGCAGAACACTAGGCTGTGACAAAACAGAACAGCCGCCACCACAAGAGCTCTCAACTCATTACACGGCAGCCATCAGCTACCTATGGAGTCTGAGTTTGTAGAAGGTGACAGGACAAAGAGAAACTGAGTTTTTTTTATTTTCTTCATTTCTTTATTGCTTTATTTCTTTATTTATTTATCTTAGTTAAGTTGGGTCATCATGCGCAGCACACCTGGCAGTCTCTGTATTAGTGCAGATTTAAGGTGTGAATATTCTTTAAAATGAAAAGCAAAAGTCTTTGTCAATAAATCAATAAGGAAACAACCATAGTTGTTTCCATGAGCATCTCCACAGGTGCCAGATTCAGCAGCCTGGAAGTACGTACATGTAGAACAAACAGGTGGCAAATACATTTCTACTTTGAACTTTTGTTTTCTTTCATGTTATTTGGCTTGTTTCCTTGTCTGAGACAGGTTCTTAAGCCTCTTACCCACTTCGTAGCCAAGAAAGGCCTTGAAGTCCTGATCCCCTTGCCTCCATGTCCCAAATGCTAGGGTTACAGGCATAGACCTGGCTACTGGAAAACTGTTGGGAAGGGGTTACTTTCCAAGAGAGCATGACCAGACACTACCACAGCATCACTTACAATCAGCTCTCGATACTTCTTCTTCAGAGACTGATGTCGTTCTCGTAGCTGATTGGCCATGAGCTTGTACTGGTCCCTCTCCTGCTGGCAGGTGTCCAGCTCCTTGGAGAGGATCAGCAGAGCCTCCTTCTTGCTCTCCAGCTTCCGTTTACACACCAGGTACTGCAGAACAAACAGCCACTGGTTAGAAATGGCAGGCGGGCTTCTACACCCCGAGGTGCACCATGCTCCACTCTCCTTATTCATGGTTAGGGATCACACACTACACTTCAGAGAAACCCTAGGCTTGCCTGACACATGGTTCTCAAGAGACAAAACTAAACCTTACCTGTTCACGAGCTTTCACAAACTGGGACAGATACAATGATTCATTTGTAAGAGTTCAAAAGTAGAACTGTAAGCCAGCAAGACGGCTCAGTAGGTTAAAGCACTTGCCATAAACCCCCGATGACCTGAGTCACCTAAGCCCATAATGCAATGAGAGAACCAGTTCCCAACTGCACCCTCTGACTTGTACACATATGCTGTGGCAGACACACACCAGACACATGTACATATACATGATAATTATAAAGTAGAACTATTTTTTTAAATTACATGTATGGATAAATACATTTCTGGATCCCAGAGTTATATAATATGGCATATATATCTGGGCAAGATCACATTAAATTTTATTAAAATTTCACGAAGTGATACACATAAAGATATTTAATGAAAAATTTATAAATATTGATAGGAACGATCTCACATCAGTAATTTCTTTTCCTCAAGTTTTAAAACTTTTCTTATGCTCTTCTGTCTTTTTCTAAATTTTTCAGGATAAGTCCATATGCTATTGATCACAAAAGTGCCCCCCAAATATGAAAATCATTTAATTGAACCATAAATCACTTTGCTCAATCATTCCCACCTATGAAACCCAGCAGCCATTTCCCCCTGGATAATTTCTTCATTGACTGTACTGTAAAGCCTCTGATCTGTACTGACCTGTGAAACCTCTTCTAGGATCAAACACAGACACCTATCCATCATCAAAGACAGATTTCGGGAGCTAAGTATTTTTGCCATACTCTGAATTCTCCCCAAAATAGCCATGCCCCTGGCTGGGACTCCTGACTTCAAGCAATAGTATTTCTGAAGTATCTCTACTTCTCCCTCCTGCCCTGCACAAGGAATGAAGCTTGGCCAACAATCCCACCATAGTGGCCCGTGTAAGCCTGGAGAAGAGTCTACTTTTGCTGGATATATCACACTGCCTGGCGTTCTTCACGTATGTGAAATGTGGCACTAAATACCTTTTGAATTTTCCCCATAAAAGACCAAATTCAGAGCATTCATGAAAACAATTTATAGTTTCATTATACACCCTGACACGAGTGCTTTGTCATTGTGGACGTTCACACAAAGCAGACTGAGGACCGGCTCTCCCATACCGTTTGAGCCAATGCTCTTTATAGACAAAAAGCATTACTCATATATAGTACTTGCTCAGAACCGACTTTGTTAGGTTCAATTTCAAATAAATGAAAGGGGGGGGAGAGAGTCTTGCGCATTAGCACATTTTTTTCTTTAAAAAAAAAAAAGTAATTGCTTAGTTTCAAAAACAAAGGGGGAAGAAAAGCCGCTCTGAGGCAGATTTGCGTTCTGAGAGAGGACGCTTCACCTTGGTGGAATTCTATTCGCCACAGTAACAAGATTGGAATCCTGCCTTAAGACGTTCTGGATTTTGAGACTGACATTGTCTGCAGGATGGCAAAATGGTTCTGTTGCCACAGTGATTTCTCCAGAGTCAAGTCCCCAACAAGTAAATATTGGAGGTGAGTGGCTTGAAACCCTAAACGGCAGTCTCCTGAGGGAGGCATTGAGATTTCACAGGGGAAAGTGTCATTACACACCACTTAACCCATCTGCCCTTCTCTCGTCTTTCCCCACAGTCAGCAGCCCCCATCACTGGGGCTTTGGGTGTGGATGGCAGTAAGATTGCACTTGCGGGATTCATACCTGAGGCCCCAAAGATGTCCAGTGGGGAAGAAAATCTCAATTGTATCAAGATCTTCACTAAGCGAGCTTATATAAAACACCCATCTCATGAAGGGGACAGGAAAAGCTACCTTCAACTGGGGAAGCAGGAATTCGGGTTCCCTGCCCTTGAATGATCCAAAAGAAAAGCCATTTCTTTCTCAAGGCATGGTCCAGGTTAGAAGCAAAGAAAGGGAGTAGAAAACTCTGGCTTCAGGCTCTATTGAACCTGGGAGATGCTTTGAGAAGCCACAGTGGCTCAGAGTTTAAGAAGCAGAGCTCTACAGTTTGCCCCGAAGCACATGGGAGAGGTGACAGTTACAAAGAGCTAGGCTCAAGGACCATCACAGAAGAGGGGCAGGAAGAGGATGATGGAGAAGAGCACTGTAAAGTGCTGGAGTGGCCATCACACTGTAAAATGCCCCCACCAAGGTTACCTGCACAAGCTCTGGCCAACAAGACCCACCAACATTCCAGCAGGCAACTAACTGGACTCAGTGGTTTACAAAGAAAGAAAAAAGAGGACGTGAAGGCCTGGGGTGGGAAGAGTACATGTTGGGGAGGGTAGGTGATAGAGGAGTTGGGGTAGATGAAATTACATTACAAAGTATTATATATACACACACATATGCATAATATATAAACATATGACATATATGTGATACTGTATATTATAATATATTGTCTATTTTATAATATATTGTACTCATTATAATTGTTTATCATTAATATATTATCATAATATGAAATTTTATATGTAATATATAATATATGTGTATTTAAAGAAAGCAGAGGCAGTCTGTACAGAATGTGAAGGCACACTGAGAAAAGGGTGGGCCTAGAAAGTGATGATTCAGCCATCCGTCCTTTCTTATGCTTGCCCTAGTCTAGAGAACTGGTTGTCAAGAACTTTAGCTTGTGTTATTTGTTTTTATCAGCAGGATAAACCTTAGGCTGAAGTATCACTTATAAAACAGCCCAAAGTGGATCTGAGCACAGAGCTAACAGAGTGAAGACTTGTCTTAGACAGCCATTTGCATTCACAGGTAACACTGAGGATCCAGAAACAAAATGTCAGGGGTTCTAAGATGTGCAGGTTTAATGGACATGGGAAGACCCAGGGGATCCTGGTGTGTGTGTGTGTGTGTGTGTGTGTGTGTGTGTGTGTTTGTGTGTGTGTGTAAGCCGAATAGAAGTGTGCAAGCACTCATTGTTCTCTTTTCCTGACTGCAGATACAAGGTGAGCTGTAAGCTCCTGCTGCCTTGATTTCCCCGCTATGGCTTGAACTGCAAGCTGAAATTGGCCCTTTCTTCCCTAAGTTGCTTTTGTCCGAGTACTTTATCACAGCAACAGAAGAGAAACTAAGCCAGTCACCTTGTCTGATTTTCCTGTCCTTTCTGTACTCTGACTTGGTCTTGAACTATACTTGGTCTTAAATACTGGTGACTTTTCAGCATCTCCTCTGTGACAGCAGAAACTTCATCTTATTTATCCCAGATTTCCAGTGCTGGAAAAAAACCACGCATGGTACACAGCAAGTGCTCAATACATGTATTTAGATATGTGTATGTACATACACAGGTATAAAGTAGAACACGGTACTGAGATGATGTATTCATTTTCTCCTTTATTACGTGCACATACATAACACATAGAGAATGAGTGAGAAGATGAGAATGTATATACACAGACATTACTCACATGGATGAAGGGGAAACCTTCACATGTCGTCTGGAGCTTCCTCAGACTTTGTGGCATACGCAGTACTGTCCTCATGTTACAGGTTCCCTGACTCTTTTGAGAACAGACTTTAGGCATCTCCTAGATTAGGCTCCTTGGTGTACAAATGAGGCATCTCAGCATGATGGCTAGTTAAAGCTAGGGTGCATGCTGTAGATGCGTCTCACTGCAAGTGCAGGACTCTTTCTGGCCAGCAAAAGACTTCAAGTTCTTGGCAAGTGAGAAAAAAAATGAATTCGGAATAATACCTGAGAGTTTTGTTATGATCACAGTAGGCAGATAATGATGATTGTGATAAATCATGTGAGAATATTCACTACTAGTTACTACGGTGCCCTGGCCATTACTAGGGGGATAGAAACTTCCTACCAAGGGACAATGCAGGATGCAGCCATGTGGAAATCCTAGCAGAGAAGCCAGCATTCCAGAGCCCCAGTCTGAGCTTTGCTACTTCTTAGCTATGTGATCAGCTAGTTAACCACTCTATACACCAAGCCTCCCTGTTTATCAAATGGAGATGGAGAAGGCCCCTTCACAGGGTTGGCATGAGAGTGTAAAAACCCAGCATTTGTAAGACATCTAACACATTAGTTATAATTGCCATGACTTCCACTCAGATCACTCAGGCTGAGACAAGTGGAGAAAGTTTGAAGATGAAGGTGTTCACTGGAGAGGGGGTGATACATGACATGGACCCTGCAGGTCCAGGAGAGGGGCACACATTGCTGGGAGTGGGCAGGACGGAGGATACTCTGATAGGCACAGAGCTCACGGTAGAGGAGTAAAGGTATGGGGCTTCCTAACTGGGGTTGAACTATGAGTGCCGAGCATCGGGCTGGCAAGGGTAGTGTTTGGGGTGAAGGTGGAGAAATGAATGAGGCCTAAGTTCAGACTCTCTTCTCCCAGGGGTAAGGAGCCCAGGGTCTCTAACTAAGGGAATCTCATTCAGAGTCATCTCATGGGGAAAAATGTTATCCCACCATCAGAGTGGGTAAGTCACATCAGCATGGGCATAATTTGCCATGCAGCCCACAGTGGGAGGAAAAGGCACTGGAGCTTAGGACACTAACATCATCGCTCTCTGCAGTTTGAGCTGCCCCAGCAGGCCTCCGGAAGACACTCTGGCTCTGCTGTTTCTTAATGTGGCCTGTCCTCACCTTGTCTAAGACAATATGGTTAGACAGGGCATTCCCCAGACCACCAGACACAAGACACACATCAAGTTAGCTTCAGCCACAGAATCTGAGATGGAGGATCATATCAGTGGGCCCGTGAGTCATGTGACTGGCCCACCATACTACAAAGGCTGCGAGCAAGACAAACC
Source organism: Grammomys surdaster (assembly GCF_004785775.1). NCBI lineage: Eukaryota > Metazoa > Chordata > Mammalia > Rodentia > Muridae > Grammomys > Grammomys surdaster. Next base: position 7,659,845 of record NW_021604608.1, read on the forward strand.
CAGGAAAACACTCCACTCTCTGGCCGCTTGGGTGGAGCCAGGGAATCCACCTTTAAACTCTTACTCCTTGACTGTTAATCTTCAGTCAAGTAATAACTCAGTTGGCCGAGTTCACAGTCGGAATAGGGACAGTTGGTTTTTCACTTTCCGATTTCGGGAAAGGAGGTATTCAATTTATCTTCAAGAAAAGAAGAGGAGCAAATGTATTGTTTGACTGATTGTGTAATGTTTGCCACGCATCTAGCATTGCTGGTAGTAATAAGGACTTGATTTGATTGTAACGGTAACAGCAGCCACCACTGTGGTGAGTGCACTGTCTCCCGTTCTACGCTGAGTGCTGTATAGGAAAGACCCTATTTGTACCTTGTGGTGGGTCTCTCTAACCAACAGCGACATTAGTCTCTTATTCAGAGATGAGGACTTGGAGCCCGAAGAGGTCAGTTATCTAATGACCCCAAAGGCAGGAGGCTGCAGAGTTGCACTGTTACCTGCACACAAAAATCAGGATGCTTTGGTGGGAAGCAACAGCGAGCACTCTGACATAGGAATATACTGGAAGAATATTGGCTCTACAGACTTGACTAGAGGGAGAGGAAGATGGAGGGATCTGCAGACACTGAGGGCAAGGCCCAGGACACCCACTGGCCGGGTACCACTGCAGCAGAACTTGGGTTGGAAACTGCCCAAGAAGTGAACTGAGTTCCAGTGTTTCAATCTTTGCTGTTCAGTGGTATCTTCAGGACCCTTGTCTACAGTCCTGTGGTAGACAGATGGACCAATGACAATTACCTCTGAGTAAAGGAGCTATGAGAAATAGAAATGAATGCTTGGAATTGAGAAAATGACCAACTCAGGGAGGATCCATATTACTTATTCTTTCTGAACCTTGCAGAGGTTCTGGAACCTTCTTGTGTGGCTCATGAATAGAGTTTGAAAAATAAAGGGTGGATATTTGCTAACAATCCCTTTTATTTCTGTTGCCTCTGAGCTGCTGTCAATCGGGGCAGAAGCACGCGTGTCCCCCATGACAGTTGTGAGCTGTCAGGACTCCCATAGCTGCAGGTAGTTCCATCCCAACCAGCTGGAGAAAGGAAAATGCCACACACCAAGTAGTCCAGGCAACCCAGGAAATGCGCATGGAATGAACTCCATAAAATACGCTCCGTTTCTGGCATGTATACTAGATATCGTGAAATATTTTTATTATCCACTCAAAAATAGATTTCTTTTGAATTGCATTTCAATTACTTCTTTGAAGCCGAGCTTGTAACTCATGTATGATGTTAATTCACACCCACAAGTGAAGGTAGTCCGGTACTCATCACCTTAAGAACCCAATCCTACAGTTTGGGCCGTTGAGCGCCTTTTATCTACCCATTTCCTGTTATCTGCAATAAAGCAAATCATAATTGCTACAAGGAAGGCCATAATAATTAAACGACTATCTGACATACTACATTAAGGTTTGGACAGCTTTACGACTGGCTAACTGCTGCCGAGAGAGGAGGTAGCTCAGTGTCAGGGGAGTATGTCTGCCAAGTGACCCTTTCTACTGAATAGTGACTCCTGGTCCTTAGTGATTTTTAGTGAAGAAATCAAGCTGGCTTTCCTCTGCTGTGCAAGGGCATACCTGCTACCCCAAGAAGGCATCACAGAGAGAGGATAGCACACGCAGCTAAGGATCATGAGCAGGAATAGTCCAGATGTTTGTTACCTGCAAACTCACTCTGCTTAGAGGTACTTTCTCACCTAGACCCTGTAGTTTGGATATTAAATATCCCTCAAGGGCCCATGTACCAAGGCTTTCTTTTTGGTTTAGCAATATTAGAAGGCTGTGGATCCTTTAAGAGGCAGGGTCTTGTTAGAGGTCTTGGGTCATGGGAGCATGCTGTTTGAAGGGGGATGGTAGGGGACAAGACACTCCTCTCTCTTTTGAGTCCTGGCCATGAGGTGAGTAGCTTTGTCCCAACACATGCTCCTTACCATCATGGGCTGCCTCATCCTAAACCTCAAAAGCCATGGGACCAACTGCCCACAGATGCGAGTCTTCAAAACACCAGGAAAATCCTTTCTCTTCATAATTCTCTCAGGTATTTACTACAGCAATGGAAAGCTGGCAACACTAGGTTACCCTCTACCTTCCGTTCTGTTGTTAGTGCCTTCTTTCTCCCCTGCCCCTTCACCCACCATCCCCTTCAGTAACCCCTCCTTCCTACCCAACTGAGTAAACAGTACTCAACAATCAGCACACCTTCTTCAACTCCAATAAACCACCTCTTTGTTCTGAAACCGCTGCTGGGCTCTGCCCTATGTGTAGCGGAAGGTATTAGAAAAGATGACCGCTGGCTCCCAGTTCTGATGCCATGTTCCCGTACTATGAGCATTACCAGCTGGCTACTTGGCCCCAGCCAGGTGTTCTCATCTTGACAGGCTCTCCAGTGGGGCCACAATAGCCCCATGCCATGCCACAATTGTTAACTCCAAGATCACCACCACAACACCCATCACCCGGTAAAATCAAAACTTTTGATGTTTATAGTTAACCAATCAGATTTACATATCATCAACTGCTAAAATCCCAGGATGCCCACACAATAAGTTTACTTTGAGAGAACAGATTTAAGAGGATGGTTTTCAGAGGGCATTCAATCTACAGCCAAGACATAAGCCAGGTACAGAACTATAGTCTTTTAAGTTAAGATAGAGGACAGGGCTTTTTTTTTTTTTTTTTACAATAATGTTAGACTGGGTATTAAGTCTATCTTGTACTTTATAATCACAAAATGATAATAGCCTTGTTATTTATAGAGAAAAAGTTGGTTTTTTTAATTCTAACAGAAAGTGTGGGTTACTCCAGTAGTGGCGATTGGCTCTGCCCTATGGTGTCTGGACAGACTCTTACCAAGCCTCTTCTGCATTCCCTGCCTGCCTAGTTCAATCCTAGATCCTTATCCTTCCACCACATGGGACCCAGGGATCTACAGCAGATCCTCAGGCGTCATGGCATCTTTACCCACAGAGCATCTTGATGGCTCTCCTACCATTCCTAAAAGCCCCTCTGAATGTTAAAGCAACTGCCACACCACAGCCCCTCAGTATTTGGCCATAGCCTGCTTCTGACTTGACTGAAGCTGTTCTTTCATCTGCTTTCTTTGTTCCCATTAAAGCTTCCTGCCATTTCCCAACCCCACCCAACACACACACACACACACACACACACACACACTTTTCTATCTAAGTTTATCCAGTGCTAGGGAAAGCATCCTGTCCTGAGAGCCTCTTAAGCCCCAAGTAGGGGAAGAGTGGCTCCTGGTTGCTACACAGCATTCTGAATGCACCTCAGTAAGAGAGGAAAGTGTGTATGCACACATATGTGTGCGTGTGTGTGCAAAGTGTGTATGCACACATATGTGTGTGTGCATGTATGTGTGTCTGTGTCTGTGTCTGTGTCTGTGTCTGTGTCTGTGCCATACATATGCATTCTGTGACACAATGCCTCTGCAGCCAGGCCTTTCACATACAATATTGCATCCCTAAAGGCAAGCACAGATTCTAGCTCACAGTAAAAGCCCAGAACATATTAAATGAGATATAACTTAGAGATGTAACTCCAGTCCCCAGTAAGTCAATGTACACATACACACACACTGATATATAGATCTATGCATTTAGTGTTAGCTTACATATTTTAGTAAAGCAGCCATCAATTTGATATTCTGTCTAAATCTCTACCAGGTATGTTCAACCCATGGCTCATAGACCACATGCAGCCAAATGTGACTATGAATGTTGCCCAATACAAAATCATAAACTTATAATTTTATGGGAATTATTTTATGGGAATGTTTTGTGATTTTTTGCTTGTAACACAATTGTTCGGTTCGGAAAGGCAAACTTTGTAGATAACAACATCATATTGCAAGGTCAAAAGGCCACTCATTCATGAAGATTTTATGCTCCAGGGGGAAATTCACAGTTCTAAAGCGACAGTGTATGTGTGGAGAGACAGTGGGAGAATCCCTACATTCATCAAAATGGGATTTGTCCTCTGAACTTTGAGCACATAACACAAGCGCTTCCCTTCATTTGGGGCATACTGTCCCTTCCCGATTCTCAGTCATGACCATCCCTTAGAGAGACACATATGTATCCTTAACTTCTTAAAGATATGACTGGGCATCTAGTGTAAAACGCCATGTTGGGCAACCACAGTGTCCTGCATTTAGCTCAAATCTCTCCCCGCAGAATCCCCGCCTCCCATGCTCTTCCCTCAAACCCTAAATGCAAGCTTTTCCTTCCCACTACGCCCATCCTCCATGGGTGTACCTCCCAGAGCACGGACCCTTTGCTATGATAGTGTTCTCCTCTGTAACTTTTAGCTAACAATGATCCGGCACTCCTAAGTTGGTGGCTTAATGATTCTAATGGCATCCTGGAAGATGACTTTTTTTTATGATCCATCTTCTTCAGGCTCGCCATCTCATTTCCCCCTCCTTGGGATTACTTTCGACAGACAAACTTTGATTATTTGAATCCCGCAGGGGATGTGCTGGAATTTAAGTTAAGTGAGATTTCAGGTAATTGGAAGAGTTTATAACGTGAACCGCAGTAGCTAGGGGGTATGTGAAATTCCCCGACAGTCTTGCTTAACTGGAGTGGTGAATAACGACATGTACTGCATATCTGTCTCCAGCCTTCTCGTGCTGCTTCTCTTCCCTCCCACCATATAAGGCACCACACTTCCGCTCACACTCCCCACTCCCTGCTTCCTCTGGGCCTGTAAAAACCAGGGGGAAAGGCTGCTCTCTTCTGCTGCTGGCCACAGTGAGCCAGGACATCTCTCTTCCTTGGCTGAATATAGCACATTTTTGTCAAACTCACCACTTCCCTAGACGGATGCTGCTGTCACCAGTGTAAGGATGATCTGACCTTGCCTGAGGCCAAGATGTTGCCTGCCAGTGGGGTGTGCAGCTCCAGTTTCTTACAGAGATCAAATGCTCAGGAGACAGCGCTGCGATCACTCGGGCAGCCAACAGAGGCTCTCCCATTCCCATCCGGGTTGCTGGATGGAGATCTAGAGCACCCTGGACTTAAGGGCAGCCCGTGCTCACGTATCTACTTACATACTGTATTAGACATCAGTCACACACGGATTGGAAGAGGGGATGTTCTGGCTATCTCCACATAGGAGAAAGGTGCGATTCAGCTCTTCAGGACTGAACAGCATCAAAAAGGCAGCAGGAAAGGCATGTGTTAGTCAGGCCAACTTCAAAAGCTGGTGAACTACAGTGGAGCAGCTTCCCCTGGAATGAGAAAGAGCTCATAAAAAAGGACCCCGGGCCACTGGTGGTGGTGCGTGCCTGTAATGTCACCACTTGGGAAGCTGAACGGGACAGCTTTTAAGAAAGAACTTGGGCCATAGAGAGGACTATTTTTCCAGACAGTACTGGAGAGCTAGAATGTAGCTCAGTGGCAGAGTATATGCCTAGCAAATAAATAAATAACCATAGATGACTGATTGATTGATTGATAGATGATAGATAAAGATAGATAGATAGATAGATAGATAGATAGATAGATAGATAGATAGATGATAGATAGACAGATAGAAGAGGCTTTAACACTTCTGCTGGCAGGGCTTAAATGCCCCTTTGAAAAATCTAACAGCTCCTAACTTCTCAGACATGCTCCCAACAGGACAAGTCAGAGGGGACCCAGGGCTATGTTTTCTACTTCAGAGAGGAAGTCTCCACTTCCTGAGAGAGCTGAGATACGGTCCCTTCAGGCCTCCTTCTGCTTCCCAGGCAGCGGTTGACAAAGGGAACCCAGGATAAACCAACGTGAAGGCATCATTTTAGTTGCCAAGTTGTATTCTGAGGTTTGAGAAATACCATGTGGGTTTCATAGCTATCACCCCCCCACACACACACACCACCCACCCACCCCCCAAAAAAACACACACACAAGGAGCTACTCTCCAACCCAGTGCTTGAGGTTTTTTCCCCTCCTGTACATAATGCAGATGGCCTTTGCCACTCTGGAAGCTGATACCCACATAGACCATAGCTCCTTGCGTGCACCCATCATTGACGCGCACCCATCCCCTCTACAGAAGAAAGGGGAGAGGGTACAAAGGGTTTGTTTTTAAGGAACCCAGAACACCAGCAAAAACACTACAGCTTGTCAGGGCCAAACTGAGGTTTGAATGCAGGCTTGGCCCCTGGCTTTTGGGCTACACCATCCGGTCTCACTGACAGCGAGGAGCCCATAAAACACTTCACCTAAAATAAAGCATTGACACTCTAATGCCACCAGCCATTTTCCTTTGATAGGACTAAGGACCCAGCTGCTGATTTCCACGTGCTAAATAGGCAGAGGGCGTGTTAGCACCTGAGTCACATCCACGACTCCCAATAGGACACATTCTATCATCACCATAATCAAGAGAATTGAATCCGAACCACCAAAAGAAAGTCTCCCTCCTTAGGTTTGACAGCAAACGCCACCTTTCTGTATTTCCTGCTGGACTCAACAGTCCCATGAGTGGACCAGAGCACTGGAGACAGAGCCTGTGTGGAAGCCCCACCTCCACCCCCGCTCTCATCCGCCCATACTGGTGCCAGGTGCTTATCCTCCAAAGCAAGGAGGTGCTCCATAGCAGTCTGCCCTCCGTGCTGGCACCCGCAGCCTCGAGAGCCTTCAAATCAGCCATGCAAATCCTTACCACTTTAATTACCCAAGTAAGTAGAGCTCTTGCCACCATCTGCCAGGATTCCAACCAATCGTGATCATTACAGTCGTTTTCTCTGGATGAGAACCTCATAGACATCCCTAAAGGGCCACTTGGGCCCTGAATTTCCGCCTGCAGGATGAAGGTGTCCCCAGCCGCAGCCCGAGGCGGGGAGCTGTTTGCTCCCTCGCTCTGCGCTCCACTCAGCTCTTCCACAGCATTGCTAATTTGTGCTCGCGCCTCATCTTCACCGTGCTCATTTTCTTTCCACCATCTCCAGGCATGACTGATTAGGGAGAAATTTTCCTCAACAAGAACTGTCAGTTCAGAACCAGCCCACAGCAAAACTTCAGGCGGAGACTGAGTCAGGGATGCGGGGTGGGGATTCAAACCACTGGAGTTTTCCGAGGCCAAGCTCAACGTGGAAAGACTTGTTACAGGGAAGTCCATCTATTTCTGTGGCTGCCGACCATGCACATGGATTGCTTATGTTAACAAAGGGTCCCCGTGGGTGGCCCGGAGACTACAGCTTTTCAGGAAGATGGAAAATGTTCACTGGCTACAAATCACCAGTGGAACTCAAACCAACACTAGGCACAATTTTGTTTCCCACCACAGTCTGTCCCGCCACCATCACCACCTCAGACACTGCCATTAATCAAAATAGCATTTAGATGACAATGCCGCATGTACAGTCTGAAGACCTGACACTTACCAAAAGCATTCCTGACACAGCATTCGGATGTCATTGAGGCAGACAACGTCAAGTTTTACACATTTCTCTATCAGTAAAGAAATTCAACATTATCAGGATCAACATAGATAGAAATATCAAATAGACTCTGATTCAGTGACCAGACTGGCCAGATCTAAAGGAGATGAAATGCAAAGGTGGGGAGACCTCAGTGGACACAGCAGTGGTAAATAATAGCAGGTAAGACCCTGGACCTGAGGGTCACCCCTGGATACCAATCCCTACCCTTCAACCTTAGCCAAATGATCTCAGCAAGGAAATGCATCTCTTGCTGATCCTAAGGTCTTCCATCTTTAAGATGGAGACCATGATTGTATATGGCTGTTAGAGATTAAATGAGATTATAAAAGCTGCTGTTTAGCCTGGTATCTGACATCTGGTCATTTACTAAGAGGTGGTCCTCTTTTTCCTTCCTCCTTCCCCTCCTCCCCCTCCTCCTCCACTTTTGTTGTTGTCCTCTTTCAAAAGACGTATTTCATGTTAGTTTGTGTTTATATGTATTTGTCTGTGTGTTTCTATGTGTGTGCATGTGCAAGTGCCCTCTGAGAACAGAAGAGGGTGTGTCCTCAGGAGCTGAAGTTACAGGTTGTTGTGGGTGTGGGAACTGAAATCTGGTCCTCAGGAAGAACAAACAGTTCTTAACTGTTAAGTGCTCTTAACAGCTGAACCAGCTCTGCAGCCCCTCTTCTCGGGACCGGTGACTAACCATCAGAACTGGTTGACTGCAGCAAGGTACAAAGACTATTTTAAACGAGTGCTTGACCTAGAACTGTTACAGCCATGACAGACGGGGTTCTGGGTGCTGTACTCCTGGGCACTCATGTGGGCCTCTCAGTGAGGGCCTATGAATTAGACAATGTGATTGGCCTATAAGTGTACAAAGTAGCAGACAACAAGATAGAAGCAGAATTGTTCTCTGGAGTTTTCTAGACAATATGTTAAAGGGGGTGACAATCTTCTCTTTCTGTTTTTCTCCTTCTCACAGCACACTGGTCCATTGAATGGCCAGCCTGCAAGCCAGCACATGGATACTAACTGCACTTGAGGGAGAAAGGGAGTAATACCTTCCTGACTTAGGCAGTGCCTCAGTGTGCACAGGTGACTGATACTGAAGAGATCCAGCGCCTGAGTGGGAGTGTCAAGGGAGGAACTGAGCTCCCCCTAAAACTCTATGTCACCGCTGACAGCTGACATTGGCTGTCCATGACGCAAAGGTGTGTGTCTTCTAGCGAGTTACTAACAGAGTTTAAATGCAACATCATTCCCCTTCTGGTACCATAACGCAAAAGGTGAAGAGATGGCTCAGCAATTAAAGTGCTTGCAGCTCTTCCAGAAGAGCCATGTTTAGCTGCCAGCACCCACACTGGGCAACTCAAAACCATCTGTAACTCCAACTCCGAGGGATCTGACACTCTATTCTAGCCTCTCTGCAAATACAAGAGTTATTTAGAGAGACAGACAGCCAAACATACACACAAATGAAAAGAAAATAAAAGCATAGTTTCTAAATTTAAGAACTCAATATAGTAGGCTACCTGGCCCACTCCCTCCCTCATTTTCTTTTTCATTAATTAATTAATTAATTACTTTAGTTTACATCCTGATCACAGCCACTTTCCTCCTTGTCCACCCACCCCTGCACAGCTCCTCCTTCATCCCCTTCTCCTCTGAGAAGGGGAGGCCACCCCCTCCCCGGAATCAACCCATCCTGGCACATCAAGTCATTGCAGGACTGAGGCACATCCTCTCCCACTGAGGCACAGTGAGGGGAATGGGACACCTCATTTTCATTGATGTATCTGTTCACACATTTCCTGAGGTTCAGGCAGAGTTGGAAAAGACCGGGGTTCAAATCCCAGCTCCTGCATTACACACAGATTCCCGTCTCTCTACTCAGCTCTCAATTATTGACAGCTATGGATGAGTCACAGGCTGACGACAACTGTAGCTTTCTCGCAGGACTGTGTGAGTGACAGCACATGGGAGGGGCATGGGCCACCGTGGATGCCTCTTCTCTCTCAGAGAGTTCTCTTTTACGTTTTAAAGGAAATGTTTGTTTATTTTATGTGTACGAGTGGTTAGCTTACTTGTATGTGTGTGTACCCCTTGCGTGTCTGGTGCTCGTGGAGGCCAGAAGAGGGCATTGAATCCCTTAGAACTGGAGTTATAGATGGTTGTGAGCCACCATATGTGTACTGGAAATTGAACCCAGATCCTCCAGAAGAGCAGAAAGTACCCTTAACCTCTGAGTCATCATTCTAGCTCCCTCTTCTAGAATCTTCTAAGAAAAAGTTAAGAATTGGGAATTGCAAGCATCCTGGAACTCACTGGCCTATAAACACTAACATATGATTATTGTGCTAGATTACCAGTGAGGTTACTCTGTAGAAAAACGTGTTTGCCACATGTAGCTTATCCTTGTGACTGCACACTTTACTCAGGTGACTCTTAACCCTCGGTGTATAAATTGACTGATGCTCTGAATAAGGTTGCATATTGCATGAGACTTTAGTCTGTCTCACTTTTTTAGGCCTCCCTCTCCTAGGTTTATGCTGCCAAATAGAGTGATTAACACAGGGATGCATACATATGTAAAAAATGCATTCATCTTTCCATATAAACTGTGTGCTTTCACTGCCTGCAGGTTAGTGTTTGTATAAATACAAAAATAAAACAGCATACACTACCAACTCATTTTGTAGAAATGATAACATAAGAAATGAGAGATTACACATATATTAACAGCAGTCAAATCTAGGTAAATTAAAGATTTTTTCCCACTTCTTAAATATGTCCATATTTGCTAAATTTGAAATGTACAGAAAAATTTATATTACTAAATGTTAAAGTTAAAAACCCATCATTACCTATGCTATTTGTCATACCTATATAATAACTTTAGCTGCTCACTTTTCTTTTCAATTTCTTCCTTTCTAGATTCAAAAATCTAGGCCAACATGACTAAGCCTTCCCTGTTGCCTGAGGACACTCTGCCTGGCCAGGGAGAGGAGGCAAGCCCAAGGTGGGGAAGTAAACCCTGAGTATTATTGGGTCATCTGGTATACCTGCCTCTAGCTCATACCAATAGAGAAGGTGTTTTGATGCCCCCTTTAGGATATAGTTACAACTACAGGGCATCTGACCCCATTGCTGCTGTTTCTAGCCTATGTGGAGTTCAGGCAGGAATCTTGGGCCAAAACCTAAAGTCTTGCTTTTTTAGCTCAAGTTTTGGGGTTTAGGTCTAAGTGAGATGGGAGCCAATATGATGAATGATATTTTTCAGAGGTCTGAAAGTGAGGATAGAGGGGCTTGAACACAGGGCTTCTGGCATAGCACAAGCCCCTGGTTTCATGGGAAACCATGTGATTTGAAGTTGACATCTCTGCTCCCAGTTCTTGCTGAGTAACCACAAAACAGGTACTGAAAAAATACTCAGAATTCCCATTTTTTTCTCTGTAAACCGATGCCTGCTCAGTCTAACCACCAAAGTGGTTGCAGCAAGAATGCCCTTTGGGATTGTATACCCTGACTTTTGGGGAAGTACCTAGGACATAGTTAATCCCTTTAAATAACAGTTAAAAAAAATAGATGTAAGGAATTACTCTGTTAATATTTTGCATAATGAGTTGGTGATCACAGTGACCAAAGACATTGTGTTGCTGGGGCTAAAGAGACATCTCAGCAGTTAAAAACACTTGCTGCTTTTCTAGAGGACCCAAGTTCAATCCCCAGTGCTCACATCAGGTGGCCCATAGCCATCTGTAACTCACTGCAGCTCCAGGGGATCTTAAACTCTCTTCTAGCCTCCACAGGTACATGTGTACATGCAAGTCCACCCCGCCTCCCGCCCACACACACACAAATGGAAAAGAGAAAATGAAATAAATATTTTTTTTAAAAAAAGAAATTGTGGAACTTCATTGCAGAAAAGTTAAGCCTAGGTGGTAAATGATTTTTGGGGTAAGTTAATTCTAGTCAAGAGCAGAAGAAAGCCTGGTGACCACTCAGGGGCAGCTCAGATCCCATTATAAAAATAGTTCTTTATAACCAAATGATTTCCCACCCACAGCCTCTGCCTGCCTTTTTCTAGCAATATCTCTGTACAGTAAGATCCTGGCATGGAAAGAATAAAGGGGAAGAAATGGGGCGGAAGGAAGTAAGGTATAGTAAACTCATAAATCCGAGAGCTTATTAAAAGGTGATTTGACATACTGCCTCTGAGAGATCACTATCTATAGTTTGAAAGTCAAGAGCTCTGTGGGATAAAAATGGATAGAAGAAGACTTAGAGGGAAAAAAAGACAGACGATCATGTTGTCCTCATGAAAAAATATGATGTCCTTATTTTGATTCAGTGGTTTTTCAACTCAAGTGTTAACGACAAACCATTCAGATTGTCATCTCTTCTGAATTTGTTCATTGTGGACTGGACACAGAGAGGGGCCCAGTGGACAGTGAGCAATGAATCAGCCTTGTCCTCACCTGAAAAACTCCAGGCTGAAGTCAAGGCAAGAAGAACTCCAACTTAAGCCTCCACAGGGAAAGCCGCCCCAGGGACAGTTGGCCAAGATTGAGTTTGCCTAAATGGATACTTTGGGATGGCAGGCATCAGAGGCACAAGGAACTGATGGCTGAGCCTTGAAATTCAAATAATGAAAAAGCAGTATGCAAGAGTTCTGGGTAGAATTCTGGGCCCGTGGAAAGGTCAGGTGTGGGAAACCAGTCTACGTAGAACCGAAGTGGTTCTGTTCGCCAGAAGTGCTGGATCTGTGAAAAGAGAAACACAATATAGAGTTGGCCCATTTGATGAAAGTAAGAACTGCCTTAAATGGAGCAAAGTTTAGGCCAAAGTGAGAGCCAGTAAGGAGTTGTGGAGGATCTCTTGAGCAAGGGGAAGTTACGGTGAGAATTCTTATGAGTACTTGAGCTGGCAGTCATGGCTCAGATAGAAAAGGTGGAAGAGATCTGGGTGCAGGAAGACTGATGACATGTCTGAAACAACCCTGGAAGGAGGTTACTGCTACTTCTCTGGGAACAAGCACCATGCCTTTCTCCTAAGCACTAAACTTGACTTCACTCAGCAAAGCAGGAAACCAGAGTGGTTGGCAGATGTACTCAAGACCAGAAGGGGGTTAAAGTGGAGTGGGGCAGGACAGTGTGGGCCTGTGATAAGATCATGTTCAGGGACAATGAAAGGGGCATGAGACTGGAGGTTAAGAGACTCTTAGAAGAACCAGACATTGCCTGGAATAGACCGAGCAGTCAGCAAGCACACTGCAAGGTCTAGAGACGTTGTAAAAGAAGAAAGAAAAGGTTACAGGCTGACCCCGGCATACATATCAGGCTGGAGCCAATTTTAAAGCAAATTGGAGCTGGCTAGAAAAGGGGAGTCCCCACCCTACCCAACCACCTTCAATATTGCCTTCATCATGGATTTACAGATGGCAGAGCAAGCAGGCACGTCAATCTGTGCCCTATCAGCATGAATTTTCAATGGCATCGTGTTGACAGCTGCAGCTGACGCATCACCTCTGTTTGCAGAGGCATCCCTGATGCCCTGGGGAAGGATTTTCCTATAGCCTGACAACAAGCACTCTATAAAGAAGTGGGGCTTGAAAACACACTTTTATACACCCTTTCACTTGGTTTTCTTTTCTGAGAGGTACCAGGCAGGTACGGTCTTCCTCTTTATAAAAATCCAGAGAAAATAATGTGTTCAAGACATGAGGAGATTTACCCAAGTCCAGGGAACAATCAAACAGCAGACCTTGAGGACTTAGTGAGCATGGCAGTCTGAAATAGGAAACTGGGTATGCACTAGGGCCATTTGGACAGAAGGAAGGCAGACTCAAATGGACTGAAAGTATATGTAAGGGAGGCTCAGGCACAGGGACAGATGGGCTCCTGTGTCTGTCTAGCCCTTCGCCCTGTCAGCCTTTGTCTCCATCAGCCATGCCTGACAGACAAGTCATCTCCAAAAGCAGGTCTTCCTGCTCAGTTGACAGATCACTCCACTCCATCACTCACCTCCAGAGTGAAGTTTACACTCACCACCCTGGTACCTTCTCTACTACCACCAGGGCACGTGAAGTCTGAGTGTTCCCACCTAAAGCTAGAGCGGCTGAGATCTCACCAACAAAGCCTTCGTTCTGCTAGCTCAGCACTTTCTCTACCTCTGTTCCCTCTGCCTAGAACACCCTTCCTCTGTATTTCCACGTGATGGTTAATACTGTCAACTTGACAGGATCTAGTCTCATCTGGATGGTCAGGATTGCTTAGCATAGGTTAGCCTCTGGGCATGCCTTTGAGGGATAATCTAGAGTATGATAACTGAAGTAAAAAGAAGGGCCCAAAAGGAGGCCAGCACCATTCCCTGTGCTAGGGTCCGAGACTGCATGAGAAGGGGAAGCTAGCTGAACAGGATTCATCTGCTTCCTGACTGCAGGTGCAATGTGACCAGCTGCTTGCAGCTCTGCCTCTTTGACTTCCCCATGTGATGGACTATACCCTGGAACTGTGAACCGAAAGACTCTTCTGTCTGTCCTTCCTTCCTCCTTTTCTTTTTAAATTCCTTATGTCAGTGTATTTTATACAGCAACAGAAAAACAACCAGATGACCTCATATGCTGAAATTCTACCCATCCTGCCTGCCCTAGGAGGCCCCTCCACAAGAACCTTCTTGCTTCCTCTGCTAAATTGTTCTCTCCCCCTGCCCTCCCCACAAGACACTTGTCACAATGCATATCATGGTAAGAGTCTCATCCTTGGTCACCAGCGGACACCCCATGGCATCTACGCCATGGAAGAGGCTTTGCACCAGAGCATACTCAGTAGTGCACTGAAGGATGACCTTTACCTGTGACCCAGCCTGTGCTATTGTGGGCGGACCTCCATTTCTTTGCACCAACCATTTCCACCAAGTTTAACTGGGGGAGGGGAGATTCATCCAACACTGCTGCGCTCTACCTACCACTGATGAATTGAGCAGAAGGAAGCAGGTTTTATTAATCCTCTCTTACTTGGAAACCTTCAGTGGCTCCCCAGTTTCTGATACTTGCGTCATACATTGGCTGCTTCAGCCAAATAGATTCTGCATCCATAGAAGGTAGGTGGGCAGTGCCACCCACGTTTTAATTTTCATAAATGAGGATAAAATCAAATGGTCCAAAATGAGTCAATCCTGTCAGCTTGTGTTCCTAGGCAGTCACCCCGAAAGGTGTCAGCATTCTAAAACTGTCTACTGGTTCTCTGTAAGCTCTGCTGTCCTATCTCTCACTAACCTTGCAGGAGGTCGCACACATACACAGAGATATTCCATTCTCTCTCAGGCTGCAGGCAAGTGCTGATGGAATAGCACTTTCAGGTAAGATGCATGAGAAAGGAAGAGAAGTTCAATGAACTTGAAGTTGGCTTCAAGTTCAATGATCACGATGGTTTTAAAGGTTGTCTTAGTCACTGTACTATTGTTGTGAAGAGATACCATGACCAGTGCAACTCTTATAAAAGAAAGCATTTAACTGGGGGCTTCCTTACAGTTTCAAAGGTTTAGTCTATTATCATCACGGCAGGGAGCGTGGCAGCATGCATCCTGGTGCTGGAGCAGTAGCTAAGAATTATATCCTGACCTGTAGATAGAGAGAAAGACACACATAGAGAAAGGTGGGGGGAGGGAGAGGAAGGAGAGAGAGAGATGGAGGGAGGGAGAGAGAAAAAGAGACAGAGACTGGGTTTGGCCTTGAGCTTTTGAAACTTCAAAGCCCATCCCTAGTGACACACTTCCTCCAACAAGGCCACACTTCTTAATCCTTTTCAAATAGTGCCAACTCCTGGTGACTAGGCATTCAAATAAATGAGCCTACTGGGGCAATTCTTATTCAAACCATGACAGGAGGGTTTGCCTCTTCAGCCTAGTGTGAAGAACCAAAAAGGGCTCTGAATGGGGAGGACACAAGAGCCTGACCCCAGTGAGGTCAGTGTGTAAGGAGGAGGAAGCCAGGATGGATGCAGAATCTATTTGGCTGAAGCAGCCAATTTATGACGCAAGTATCAGAAACTGGGGAGCCACTGAAGGTTTCCAAGTAAGAGAGGTTTGTTCTTAAAATAGCTTGACTGGTGACTTGTATAAAATATAGACTGGACTGAAAAAGAGCTAATATTCAAGCAAAATGAGGATGTCTATTGCAATAAAACAGTAAAGATAATAGAGGCAGTAGATTAAATGACATGAAATAGGTAAAGTCAACCAAAGGCTTGTTGATCAGCCATTCATTACCATGACAAAACTGTCTGACAAAAGCAACTTTAAAGGAAGGAAGGTTCTTGGTTTCGATGTGAGGTTGACTGGGCCCATTACTTTTAGGCCTGTGTCAAGGCAGAAGCATCATGCAGGGGGAATATGGTAGAGTACAGTGGCTTACCTTATAACAACCAGGAAGCAGAGGAGAAAGAGGACATTTCTGGAGCCAGACACTCCCTTCCAGTACATTCCTCAAGCAGCTTACTTTCTCCAATTGAGCCCCTCTTCCTAGTTTTCATCACTTGTCAATAACGTATTAAATTATAAATCCATCCATGAATTCATTCATTGATTAGGTCAGAACCTTCATGATCCAACCTCCTCTCAATGATGTACTCCACCAGCTGGAGACTCACACTTTTGACACATGAGTCTTGGGTAGGAAACAATTCTTATCCAAACCATTATAGTTTGTGTTCCCTAGGAACCATTTAGATTCAACATATGGTGCCATTTTGTCCGAAGCCCCCACAATAGGAGCAGACCCTTTATTAGGGCAAGCACTTACCAGGAGGCACCCAAAGTGGTACTGTGTATCGATTTCTTCCAAATTGAAACACTCCTTCCTAGAGGGAAGTAGGAAGCTGAGGAAAATTCACAAGGCCTGGAGAACCTCAGAAAGCCTAGAAGACTCAAGATCTCAGAAAATGGGAAGAGGTTCCTCTTTGCCATTGTATAAGTAGTGAGCAATTGCTAGGGGAAGAAGAAACTCTTGAGTGAAGCTACCTGCAAGATGGATATCCCTATACTAGATGAATATGGATATTTATGAGTTGTCATCATGCTTGGTGAGCTCTTGGGTAAAACAGCTGATTTGAAGTCACCCATGCTCCTGTAAACAACCCCAGTAAACCCATTGTATCACTAAGCTAGAGTGGAATCTTTTCTCTGGTCTATCAACAGTGTCCTATGTAGGTGAATAGACAATTGTTCAAGTCTCCTCAGAGCATGGTCATTCAACAGGTCCAGTTTGACGTGACTGATGGAAAAGAGTCTGTGTGTACGAAACATCATTTACTCTGGTCATTTTCATTCAGAGACTAGCCACAGTCCTCTTCCAATCTTCAGCCAGTGTAGTTTAGTCAGAGTGAAGCTCAGTTAATTTCTCAACATAATAGGAGTAAGAAATTGTCAGATTTAGAAGTACATATGTGAATGTCTCCACATAGGAGAGAACATGAATCCTATTAGTTAAAAATAGCAGATGCACTCAATCCCCGCTCCACGTGCTAATTTTAATAAACTTACTCTGAAATTAGCCTGCCACTACAAAGATAGCTGCTCATCAGAAGCATTCCCAGTGAGCACTCTGCTCTCCTCACAAGAGTTCAAGCACTCCCGGCAAGCTGAACAATGCAGAGTTCAAAATAGAACACGAACTCTCTCCTTACCAAGCTCTTTTGCCCCCACCTCCTGTCATTCCCAGTACCACGATGCTCAAGCTGCCCATCAAGGCCAACATTCCACTCCACTGCCCCCTCCAGCTTGCTGTGACCTTGCAGGGATCTCCCTTTGAAATGTTTCTCATTGTCATTGTGTTCAATGCCCACTAATTCTACATTTCCTTATCTCTTCATTCTTTCAAGCATCTACCTGGTCATATAGTCTATACTTATGACTATATTTCACTACAATGGACAAGTCTGATACTCAGTGTAAGGCTACAAATTAAAAACTTAGAGTTACTTATTTCCAAGAAGTTCAAGGCTTCGGGGGTCCAGTAGAGTGATAGAGAAGTACAGAATTTAGGACTTGTGGTTGTAATATACAAATTATATTGGTAAATTGCTGTGTTCTGTTCAAGATCACTGAGAAGCTGAGTCTAGAAAGAGGTACACACACACAACACAACACACACACACCCATACAACACACACATACACTTTAGACCCAAGCATGTTTATATCAAGTGTTTTCTGAAACCCTCTGTCCTAGGTCAGACTTGCTCCCACCTCTGTATTGGAGAGAAGGGAAATCAGCAAGAAGCTAAAATACCATGCACTTGCAAACAGCTAGAAAGTAAAACTATCTCCAAGTGTGGTTACCAGTGCTTATCCCATAGTATAAAACACCCTGCTGTTCAGCTGTGGGAAGCTCAGCTCTGGGAAGGATGAAGAGGACCCACTGCCTGAGACTCTTGATTGGGAATTCCAGCCGACCGCCCCAGCTTCCCCAGGCCACCCTCATAGCTGCTGTTTGATCTTTCACTTGGAGGCCTTGCTGATGGGACACTCTGCTTGGCCTGGGACTCAAGAGGGCAAACTGCAACTGCAAATCAGCGAGATTTGCCTGTTTTATTTTCTGCTGCATTTTTGTAAGATCCCAATTTGATGGCATCCTCTTTGTTCTCTCAGCTGTTCCACTCCAGTTGAGTCTGCTAATGTTGTAAACTCCTGACTTAATATTTTACTGCCTGGGCTAGAGAGATGGCTTAAAGGTTAAGAGCACTGACTGCTCTTCCAGAGGTCCTGAGTTCAATTCCCAGCAACCACATGGTGACTTACAACCATCTATAATAGGATCCAATGCACTCTTCTAGTGTGTGTCTGAAGACAGCTACAGTGTAACTCATATAAATAAAAAAATTAAATAAGTCTTCAAAAAATTATTGTCTATCTGCAACTTCTCTCTATCTGATAATTGCTATTCATTCTTTTATTTACTGTATACTTAATGAAGTCACTCATTCAAAATCAGAGGTCTGGCTATTACAGCCCTTTCTCTAGACCACATAAAACAACTGAGACTAGTGCTGTTGGCAGACAAGATCAGGTCAGTGGTAGCTCACCCTCACCTGTCTCTCCCTGAGTCCTGGGAGTCACCACGACATTGTTTATGCATTCCCACTGCCTAGCACCATGCCCTGCAGATGACTGAAGCTCTGTGACACATGAGTTAATAGAAACAAACCTACCCCAAGTACTTTTCATCGACTTGGACTCTAGCTGGACAAGCATTTGGTACCTCTCTGCTCCAGCTACCCTGCTGTCTAGCCTTTGAATCCATTTGTTACTACCTGATCTACCACTGATCTACCCTGTCTATCTAACTACAGCGCTCTATCTCCCAACCAAGTAGTTTCTGCCCCTTCTTGGAATGTTTCTGTCAGAGGAAACACCAGCTCAGGCCCATCTCTGCTCGTGATAATCTTTGCCCTCACTAACTAAAAACAATGGTTCTCAACCTGTAAGTCATGATCCCTTTGGGGGTTGAATGACCTTTTCATAGGGGTCACCAAAGAGCATTAGAAAGCGGGGATATTTATATTCCATTCACAACAGTAGCAAAACTACAGTTATGAAGTAGCAACAAAAATAATCTTGTGGTTGAGGGTCACCACAACATGAGGAACTGCATTAAAGGGTCACAGCACTAGGACGGCTGAGAACCACTGAGCTAGAGGGAAGGGACCCAGTTCACATTCCGCTTCCTCTCCATCTGCTCCTCTGCCCAGCTTATGTACTACTGTGCATGGTCCTTTTATTAAATAAAAATGTCAGCTAGTGGGAGCAAATGCTTTAAGAGATTAATAGGATAGGTTATCTTCCCTTGTCACCTCCGTTTCCTGTACTCACTGCCCTGGTTCTCCCTGTGTATGTCTGTCTCTTTTTAAAAGGCCAGACATTCTGCCTTTCTGTCTGAGAAGGGACGCCCAGCAAAACCCAGAGATGGCCATTTCCATTTTGAATGCCTTGCCCTTATGATGTCATAGCATAAATGACATCTCCCCAGTAGCCCTCTACCAAGATTTCCCAATAAGAAAGTATATCCTACATCAAGGGTAGGGCAGAGTTAGGCTGCAAAGGAGAACCTGGTCCTTAGTCTCTTAGAAGAGATGCTGAGCCTAACATAATGAGTGTTGGGGGAGAGGGAGTGAGGGCTGGAGAAGGAACATGCATGGCTCCTCTAGATACAAACTGTTGAGTTGAAGAACTACAAAGATATAGAGTAAAGCTGTCAATAGCAATGGCTGTCTTGAATATCCACTGCTTTAAAAGAAATTATATATATATTTCTAAAATCTGAAGTTCTATAAACTTGATGGTCACCCCCAATATGACCACACCCATAATCAAGATAAAGGATATGTCCATCAAACCAGCAAGTTCCCCCGAGTTCCTCTTTCACATCACTACAAAACTCTGGCAAACCACAAGGGTTTTCTATCTCTTTACTTTTGGCTTTTCTTTGTTCTTTGGTCTCAGTACTATTCATCACCAGGTGGATTTTCATGACCCAACTATCAACTGCACACTCTAAACAAATATGGAGTTTCGTATATCAATGAAACCTTAATAAAAGTGTGTTTAGAGAACACACGAAGGGCCAGAGAGATGGTCCTGTGGATAAGAACACTTGCTGCACATGCATGAGTAAGCATGCACACACAGATCCTCAGTATCCACACAAATAGGCAGCTGTCAGTGTGGCACATGCTTGCAAGCTAGCACTAATCCCAGGAAATGTGGAAGAAACCAGGAAGATCTCTGGGGCTTGTTAGCTGCCAGCCTAGTTCTAAGGAGAGTGAGAGCTCCTGTCTTAGGAGAATGTGGCAGATAGTGAGAGAGCAGAACATTGTATAATTTCTACTGGCCTCTGTGCATGCACAGGCACACACACATACACACATACACTAATGCAGAGACACTGACATAGACAGGCAAACACACACACATCACACACACATACACTAACACACAGACACTGACATAGACAGACAGACAGACACTCACATTACACACACATACACTAACAAACAGACACTGACATAGACAGACAGACAGACAGACACACACACACACACACACACTGCTTTCAGAAGTGACTACCATGATCTATTCCTTCCAGCAATGGAGACTTCTGCTGGCTCTGCATCCTGCTAGTTCTTTATTAGTTTGTTTGCTGCTTTCCATTCTAACAGGAGTGTTGTCATTTCTCCCTGTGGTTCCAATTTCCATTTCCCTAGTGACTGATGATGCTGAACATCTGTGCAGGTGCTTACTTGCCATCCCTATCTCTTCTTCAGAGCAGCATCTACTTAACTTTGCCCATTTGGAAAATTAGATTGCTTATTTTCTTATTTAGCTCTAAGAATTGTTTATATATTCTGGATATGAGATATGTATTCTGCACATACTATCTCCCAACCCATGGCTTGTTCTGCATTTATAAAGTAAGCCTTTCATAGGCAAGTAACTTCTAATTTTGATAAAATTCAATTTACCTACCTCTTTCTTTGATGATTTTTCTTTCCATGTTCATAAATACTGTCTTTTAGTAGGATCCTTCAAATACAAGCTGGGTGTATCTTGTTAAAGATTATATTTTCTTCCTATCCTTATGGTCAATATTGGTCATATGACAACCCTCAAACAATGGTTTGTGACCAGAAGTGATACAAAAAGCTCTCCATCCCTCCCTCAGGCAAGAAAAGCCCCTGCTCTGGATTCACCCTGCCCTCTTCCTCTTTCCCCTTCCTATGGGCTGAGATATAAAAGTAGCAGCATCTGTGTTCAAACACCCAGCTGACAGCCATGCCCTAAATTATAGTAGAACAACAAGGTGAAAGGAGCCCAGGTTCTGAATGATGCACAGAGCACAGTGTAGGTCCACCTGGACGACAGCAGTGTAACATGAAAGACATATGGATGTCTATCTTTTTTTTTTCAATAATTTATTTATTTTTTCTCAAATCATAATTCATTCACACAGGGGTTATAAACACAGAAAGGCAGGATCTGGAGAAGGGGATGACACTGGAGTGTGGATGTTCAGGGGGAATACAGATATCTTTCAGAACCAGGTATCGGCTGGGTGAAGGTTCAGGGGACAGGTCACTATGACTCTGCCTATGACTCACTTGTCCTTATCTAAGTTGGTATTGTCTGCCAAGGCTACCTATTTACAAGGTCTATGACTACTCGGACTGGTACATTTCCACAAAAGCTGCCTGTTTACAATAGCTTATAGCCATCTGTTTCAATGTTTTTTTCACAGAGACTCAAGACTTGGTGTTAGTATTCATTTATGACAGGTCTATCACTGATTTTAGGTCTATGGCTGATTTTAGACCTTCAGTGTGTAATCAGGGATGCCCCTGAGATCTCCTCCCTTCTCTAAGTATAGAAGGGCTGTGGCGATTCTAATGGCGGGGATAGAGGCCTGACCTCTAGTAATTGAAGGGGACCTTGTAATGGCTCCGGTCCCCCTGTCGTTGTCCAGTGAGGCATGGGGGCCATACCCAATGGATGTCTATCTTATTTAAAGTGTTCCATTTAGAGAGTAGGTAACTTGAACTTTAACAGACACACCCATTTTTCTTAGAAAGTGAAGTTCCTTAGACCCAAGTTTTACCTTCATCAAAGCTGGTGTCCTAGAGATTATGCTCATTTGTCTAAATTCACCTGCCAAGCACCAGGTTCAGTACAAGCAAGCATTAATGTGTTTTTATCTTCATAATACCTAAGGTAGCCAAGCATGGTGGTGCAACCTCTCATCCCAGCCCTTAGGAAGCAGAGTAGATCTCTGTGAGTTTAAGCTCAGCCTGGTGTACACAGAGAGTTCCAGAATAAACTCAAAAAAAAAAAGTGAGCATTTTTATTGTCCTCCTAAGGGTTAGAGAAAGACAGCAAAGAGGCTCATGGGAACTACATGGCAGCTCTTCCTTTCTTTGCTTAGTCCCTCAGTCTTATTTGAGGATCTTTTTTATCTCTGTTCTCAGTCTATGGAGCCTTAGCAGATCAATGTGCACAAATCCAGGTCTAAAAACATCAGATCGACATTGCTAAGCAACCCCTATAGGAAAAAGAGAGTGACCTCCAAAGGGGTGTGACAGCCAACCATAATGATTGTGTCTGTAAGCTCAATGCTGTGGGGAGGAAAGAGGATCACCATGAGCTCAAGGGGGAAAGAAAGAAAGAAAGAAAGAAAGAAAGAAAGAAAGAAAGAAAGAAAGAGAGAAAGGGAGGGAGGGAGGGAGGGAAGGAGGGAGAGAAGGAGGGAGAGAGAGATAGAGACAGAGAGAGACAGAGACAGAGAGAGAGAAAGGAGGGAAGGAGAGAGAGGGAAGGAGTAAAAAGAGAGAGGGAAAGGAGGGAGAAAGGTAGAGACAGAAATAAACAGATAGAGAAAAGAAATTAAAGGTGGTTGTAGTGTCCTAGGATTTTATGGGACATTAGACAAGTGTCTTCACTTCCTCTCTGGACTTGAACTTGAGGGGATGGGAAGCTAACTGAATCCAGAAAATAAGCAGACCAAAATATGGAGCAGGTAAGCCTTTGTGTGCCAAATACGGAAATGCAAATAAGCACACCCAATCACAGAGTTACTGGACAGGTAGGGCTTACCACAACACTACCATACACCAAATGTGCCAAACCAAAAGAAATCAACTCTCATAGTTCTGGAGGATAGAAATCAAAACCAAGGTGTCAACAGATCTGTGTTGACTCAAAGTAAAGTTCCATTACTGCCTTGACTAGTTTCCCATGGCAGCTGACAAGCCTTGGTGTCACATGCTAACCCTAAATTCTGCTTAGGTCACTAGTTGGCCATCTTTCTCCTGTGTCTCCAAGAGTTCATGCAGTAAGAACACTTCCTGACTTTCTCACATTTCCGCAGACCCTACTTTAGAATAAAGTCACACCGATACGTATAGAGGGGTACAGTTGACATATACTCTGGGCACACAATTTAATTCATAGCATCAGTTGATAACATTACTTCTGAGTTTTAGCCATTTTAACTCAAGGTTTTCATCATTTGCACCAAGCAAGAAATAGAGCCCAAAGTTTGTTCTTAAGCATCGTAACATCATCAGAGTCACTAAAACTGAAAGCTGGGTCTTCAGATTATCTGACCACATGCCTGAATACTACACTGGCTTTGAGTTTATCAAAACCAAAGAGCCTTGGCTTGGAGCTGAGACAGAGGGTTAACTGTCTTTCATCTGCCTCACTGCTGCTATATACAACATGCCCAAATGAACCAACCAAATTTCAGTCAGTGATTAGGCTGAGAGATGACTGTCAACTTGACTGCATTGCAAATCACTGAGAAGGCTGGTGGGAGCACCACTGTGGGCATATCTGTGTGTGCATTTCCAACAAAGAATAACAGAAGCGAGAAGACCCACCCTGAATCTGGGCAGAACCATACCATACCAGGGGCCTGGACTGATGAACCAGGAAAGGAAGGAGAAAGCCAGTGAGGGAGCCGAATTCACTGTTCTGTTTCACCACATTTTCCTTGACCTGATGAACTGAACCATCTGAGAGTATGAGCCAGAATAAACCCTTCCTCCTTAAGTTATCTTTGTTGAGTTAATTTGCCACATGGACAGAAAAGTAATTAGTACAAGTCACCGGTTATGAATGTGGCTGCTTCTGTGGTTTCTCTAAGGCTGAAGGCCCACCACGTGTGACAAGGAGAGGCCATTTGCACATCCCCAGGATTGAATGTCCAACTTTAAGCATCCACCATGAATCGTTCACATGCAGAGTGTTTACAGCAGGACTGTCACCACTGGTTACCCTAAAAATGGGGAAATGGCCTGATCTCCATAAGCTCATTCTAAACAAAAACCATGTCCGAACCAGTGGAGGAAACCAATTGAAAGACAGCCAGGGCTCCAGGCAGGAAGGGAAATGGTCTAGGGATCTAGGTGGGACTGAATTCTGGACTTTCTGCAGAAAGAGATGATATTTCTTTACAAAGCTCATTTGGCCCTGGTCCAAGTTGCTTCTTCTAGGTGCCCAAATCTCTTGGTAATGCTGCTAGCCATGGTTCATTGCATTCAGCTTGGCTAGATACCAGGCCCAGTTCACACACAGAGAACCATGCTAGCTAAAATAAAATGGATAGACACTTTCCCGGGCAGCTGGAATTTCAAGAAAGGCGGACTAGGGGCCGCGTCTCTCTCTCAGCACGCACTTCTCATCACTTCCCAGCAGTAGGTGGATTTGTTCCCTGTGGCTGATGTGACAAATTGACACCAACTAGGGCTTAAAAAAAAAATATTCTCCTGGTCAGGAAAAGCAGATGTCCAGACTCAGTGTGCCAGTGGGCACTCCTCGGCTTGTGCTGCACTACTCTAACCTCTGGCAGTTTTCATAAGCTTTTGCTCTGTGTGTGTGTCTTCCTATAGCCTTCTCCCAGTGTCTCTGTGTCTCAAGCCTCTCTTGCCTTTCTGTAAAAAAAGACACTCGACATTAGATTCAGCACCTGACCTAAAAGTAAGATGATCTCATTGCAAGATTCTCAGCTCTACAATATCTACAAAGACCCTACTTCCAACCCTGCTTCCAAAGAAAAACATATGAACAGTTACCAGCAGATAAACCTCAGTCATATCTGTGGGTATTTGGAGAGCAAAATTCCATTCACTTCAATAAATTGAAAACCCAGAAATTTGTCCTTTCACGAGCATGCAGAATGACTTCCATCTTCAGGCCTTATTTAGAGAAAGCTGATCCATTTACTTTAGATCCAAAGACGGATTAAATATGGCCCCCTGCCTTGGAAGGCATGCTATTTAATGAGAGACGTAGACAGATCATATAAAGCACTACCTCATACTGTCAAGCAAGGTTCCAGGGCCAGACAGACTAGGGTTCAAGTCTTATTTCCTCCACTTACAAGCAGTGAGGCTTAGAACATTTTCCTTGGCCTGCCTGAGGCCCATGCTGTTTGAGGGGTGATTCCTATACAAATTGTTGTTGACTGAGGCTCAACAGCTAAGGAAAATATGGCTTTCTATACAATAACTGGCAGGAAGGGCCTAGTCGAGAGACGAACATTAATACCTAAGGCAGAAAGCAAATTCTGCTCATGCTCACACTGTAGGGGTCTTTAACATACATCTATGGAACAACAAATTCCATTATTTTATAGCATGCAGCCCATGATAGCTAGGAGTGTATAAAAAATAATGAAGTTAAGATGTAAAAGTTCTATTCATTTTTATAACACAATTTCATGGTTCTTGTATGTTATAACATCAACAAGACTTTGGGATAGGTGGGACAACTTTTAAAGACCCATTTCAGGATCTGTGGGCTTATTTAGCCAACATTTATCAATTACTTACTGCATATGGAGCTCAAAGTATAGCCTTTAGAGAGCCCATTGAAAAACACAGTCTAGCCTGGATACCACTGCCATGCAACGTGGTCAGTGCAAATAAACCCCTGGCACTGGGAGGCACCCTGAAGAGACACACCTGGTACAAGTTAGATTTGATTACAGTCCCTTTCTCACTATGTTTTTCTTTGTTTATTGAGTGGCTTTCTTCCCAGACTACACCAGTAAACCTCACGTGTTTTTTTGAAGGCAGGAGGTGCTGAAGTGTCCTCTGAATATGTGACCAATGAATTCTAAGCACAGAATAGTGTAAGTAACTGTTTGTTTATTGTGTATTTGTTTGGGGGGGGAGAGAGGGTCTTATACAGAGCTTTGAACTCACTATGTAGCAGCAGATGGCCTTGGATTCTCAATCCTCCTATCTCTACTAAGTGTGCATCCCCACGGCCAGCTAATGTGCTTGACTTGTAATAACCATTCTCAACACAGATCTACTGGAACAAGAATATCGTACCTTCTAAGTCAGAGCCCAGTACTGGATTTCCATGGAGAACCCAACCTCCCCACCTCACCCCCATAGTCTTTTACTGCTATGGATGATTCTGGATGGGCCCAGAGATGACATTCCCTTGGATCTACTCCTTGACATAAAGCCTGACAGATAAGATAGCCTGACAGAGAAGACAGAGATGGGCTGAGATGTATTGGGCCATCCTTTCCAGTGCTAGACCAATGCTTAAAGGAGCTAAACTAAGTGGCTCTAAGTGGTGAAGTTCATTGCTCTACACACACTGCGTGTTAAGTGGCTAGATAACGGAGGAACCATCCACACAGGTGGGAAAGGTGAATGGTAGCTTGCTGGGGAAAGGGAGAAATCATCATCCCTCTCACCTGAAGAAGCCAGGGGCCCGACCCGAGCCAACAAACTCTAGGTAGATTAAAGAGGAGACGCCGTAAGAATCTGAAAGCTTCCTTTTGGCCCATTCTCAGGAGAGGGTGTGGTGTTTGTTGTCTTTATCCACAGGTCAAATCACCTCAGTACCTGTCTCATTTTCCTTTGAGAAATGAATGGCTTCACTACCTCACATACACGGGAAACAGGAGCTGAGTGAATGGAGTAAGTGAACGCTTGAACCGACCATTGCAAGGATCCCAAACTCTTTCACTTAAACCGTTGCTCCAAGTCATATCACCTGCCCAGTTGTTACCCAAGGGCCCGGATGGTCCCTCAGGCGTCACCTTTTCAGCACCAGGAATCATCCAATCGCTTGCCTCCAATACAGTGGTGACTAGGCAGGCAGGTGGGGCTTGGCTCTTTCCCCTCCCGGATCCCAGGGCTTCTCGGTCTCTCCAATCCTAGGCCAAACGCTGGCGGGCGAAAGGCCCCTCCCCAAAGCCTGGCACCAGATGGTGCGGGCGACCGCGGCGCCCCCGCAAGCCCGAAAGTGCGAGATGGACCGTGCACCTGCAGGTCCTGCCGCGGCCACCTGCTACCCGGACTCGCGGAGCTTGGGGACCCGCTGCAGCGACTCCGGAGGCCGACCCGGAGCCCCGGCCTCACCTCGCTCACCAGCCCCTGCCAGTCGCTCTCGGTCCGATCGCCATCCATGTCCCCTCCGGCGTGCATGGGCCGGCTACACAGCCGCCTCCCTTCTCCTCCTCCGGCTCCTGTCACCGCCGCCACCCCGGCCCCGCGCAGCCCCGAGAGGGCCGGGCACCTCCGAGCCTCCGCGCCGCCGCCTCCCGCGGCCGCCCGCGCCGCTGCCTCCACGTCAGCCTCCGCGGAGGAAGGGGAGGAGGAGCCGGGCCCCAACCACTGCCCTACAGCGGCTCGGGGCTGGCGCCAGCCGCAGCACCCCGGGGACCCCAGGCCACCAGCTGTGTCTTCTAGGGAAGGGAGCCTGAATGTGAGCCATCACACAATCCCAGACTCGATCATTCCCAGGCCTGCGGTGAGGGAGGGAGGCTGGCGAACAGGTGGGTGTCACCCCCACGCCGAGAAGCCAAACTCCCTCATCCAGCCATCCGCTGCCAGGTCAGGCCTCTACCATTGGAACTGAAGCTCCACCAAGGAAGGGCCTTTCTTTTCCCTGAGTAAGCGTTGGAACAACCTTGACACTCAGTAGATGCTCTACACATTTTGGTTGAGCATACAAATGAAGCCCTCCATACTGTACACTTATACTGATGTTTAAAGTGGCCAACATTTCTTTTTAAGTATCTGATGTCGTATTAGAACGCAAGTACACAACTTGAAAATAAAACTTTAAATTCTGAATAGGGCCAAAAAAAAACTTGATGGTGGGACTTAACATGAGTTAAGAGAGGAGTTGAAGATTGTGCTAGTCAGGGTTCTGTGTAGAAGAGGAGGCGAAAAGACTGCAAGACTCAGAGATGGTGGGTGACTTCAAGGAAACAGTCTGCAAGCACAATAGGGATCATATGGACTCTCAAAACCCATACAAGCCCAAGTCAGACACAGAAATCCCAGCACTGAGAAGAGAAATGACCACAAAGTCTCACCCCTAACAAGAAGCGATTTGCAATTGATAGCTTCTGGGAGAAGGGAAAAAATCAGTTTTCTTAAACAGAGAGAAATTTCAAACTCACTGCAAGACAGGCCCGATGTTCAGTCATAGTTGGCCAACACAATAGAACTCCATGATTTTTTTTTAAATGCTTCTGTTTGTTTTGTTTTTTTAAGAGAGAGAAAGAACAAGAAGTTGGGGGTGGAGAGAAGGGGCCTAGGAGGTCTTGAAGAAGAGGAAAGAATATAAGAATATCCTAAATATATTGTATAAAATTCTCAAAAAAATTTTTAAAAAATCTTTATAAAGATAATTCCATGAAACTTTCATGGGGGGGGGGAAGACTAGAGAACTCCAGAGGGAACCCCAGATGAATGATGTGAGCCCCCACCCATAGCTGCCAACAGAAAGCTTTCCATACTTGGAGAAACACAGCTTGTACAAACCAGTAGGTGGCCTGAGACGTTGGTAAAGCCATTTGACAACTGTAGAAGCCTCACGGCCAACATGGATTTACATGTTCAGTGGCTACTGATAGAGGATCAATTCTGTGGCACGGATGCTCTCTGTCAGATCAGTTATGGAAGCCGAGTGCTGAAATGTAGAGACATGACCTTGGCCCCAGCATGCTAGATGATGAAATATCACACCTGAGAAGGGAAACGCAGAGCTCTGTTCTTGGCTTTTCTTCCTTGTTTCTAAGATAGCCATTCCATTATCCTGGGCTCCGCCATTTGATCTGCTTTGCCCAAGCAATGTTTGCAAATGTATTATAATAATCAAGTCATTAAGTGCCTTTGGAGGTGGGGCTTAGTTTTGCATAGTGCTCCTGGGAACCTGTGAGCACCTCCATGAAAGCAGTCCCAGAATGGTTTACTGGATGTTACTGGACTCCCTAGACAGACGGCCACCACATGTGTGAGGTCCCATCTGACACGGTGCATGCATAAGTCCAGCTAAGACAATAGAAGAACTCTCCAGCTAGCCTTATCCAATTTGATGACCCACAGACTTGGGCAAATAAATGGTGCCTAATCCACTGCGTTTGGGGCTGGTCTGGTGTGTATCAGATGGTAACTGGTACCCATGATAGTAGCACTATTGATGAAGAAAGACCCTGGGTGGTTGAAAGCTCTCTATCAACCCTTAAAGGAGCATCTGTGCCTGACATCATAGCCCGGTGGGTTCTTATGGTGGGTTGAATGGGAATGGCCCCCATAGACTCATTGATTTGAATGCTTAGTCACCAGGGACTGACACTATTAGGAGGCGTGGCCTTGTTGGAGGTGGTGTGTTATAGCTCAGCTTCTCTCCAGGACCTCGCCTGCCTGCCCACCACCATGCCCCCTGCCTTAACAGTATTGAACTAAACCTCTGAGCTGTAAGCCAGCCCCAGTTGTTTTTTTTATAAGAGTTGCCATGGTCACGGTGTCTCTTCACAGCAATGGAAACCCTAACTAAGACAGATCTCATCCACAAAATCTACAATAGACTGACTGACTGGGAAGGGGCTATGGAGAAGAAGCCAGCCTACCTGTGAGGTTTTTGGGGGGTTTGTGCCTGAACTCATCCTAGAGAAGGTGAAGACCACTGCAACCCATGATCCCTGTCCTGATGGTGTTCAAACTAAGGCTCTAGAGAATTGAGGGAGGGGCAGACGGATAAATTAGTTCCCCACCTAGTTCATTGTCTTTGCAATCCAAGAAGCTGGAAAGAGGTCATCCTGCAATAAAACCTCTAGGGTTAATTAACTCAATGCCAAGCATTTACTCCTAACAGCCTGTCTCTTACCTAAAAAGCAAGGTGCTGTCTGCCAATATATTGCCCTCTGGCAAACCATCTGCTTCCACTCTGACCTGTCGGTGAAATGGACGGTAGGGAGAGCGAGCAGATCTGGGCCATCTGCCTTGCTCTCTGCTGGCCTTCAGGTGGGAAAGCCCCTTCTGGATACCTGCGTTAGCTGACTCTTTAAGCTCAGCTGCTGCATGAAGCCATCACTGATATTTTAGGCAGCAGGATGGGCAATCAATGAAGTGCTAAGAGCCGAGGAGCCTTCATTTGGAAGCCATGGACCTTTAAGACAACTCTCTGTGATTTGCTTTCTTTCCCTGAAAATAACAAACGATCGAAGTATTTCAAAGAAAAAAAAAATAATGTGCAGAAAATCAAAGTGCATCAGGCCTCTACCCCACCCCCTCCCCAGCAGGCTGAGAAACCTTCCAGGGAAGTTGAAACACCATCCTGAGCTGCTGGGGTTTACTGGAGAGTTCATGTGCCGACTCCCACCGGCTCTGCCGGTAAGATGTGATAGAATCACAGAGCAAGGCAGTGGAGGTGCAAGTCATTCTTTTTCTTATCTCTTTTCATTTATGTAGCCTGACATTGAGTAATAATAATAATTAAATCCACTTTAAGCTTTTAGGCACCTATACTAGAAGGCCTCTAGACACCTCATCAACGGCAGCCCCGGCTGGTGCAAACAAAGCTAATTATATTGTGGTTAACAGTTTTCAAAGAAAAATAAAATAAAACCACTTACCAACTGACTTCACCTCAGACAAAAGCAATCCGTTAAATGTCCTACCCAGTGCCTGTGCACACAGGGCCAGTTTAATGACAGTGACATTCTGTTCAACTTGCCACCCTGGCACAAAATACAGAAAAACTGGCTTTAGCTTCTGTTTGTATATCCCCTTAGCTTTCTAAAATAAATAAATAAATAAATCTCTGGGGACTCAATTTCTTCATATGTATTCATAGCCCCAAGACCAATTTTACTGATTTATTTCTATACCCGTGACGTGACTAGAGTGCCTTTGAGTGACCCTTCTCACTTTTCAAAGTCTGAGAGGGATTTAGATAGGAAACTCCAGAAGAGTTCAACCTAAGAAATTAAACCAGTACATACTAACGAAAATAAAACCAAACCAAAAAAAGATCCTGGGAAATTGGGAAAGAAAGAGTTCTCTGCTGTGTAAGATCATCTGGCCCCGTCCCAAGAGCTTCCGACAAGCAGAGAAACCCCCAGAGCTTTTGATACTTCCACAGTTTGGATTTTGGTCGCCCATGCAAGAAAAATGTCAGAGTTCTCATTAAATCAAAGGAGGTAGTTTTCCAGGAGAGATTCGCGGGCCCTCCCTCTCTGAGCTGTTGAGGCAATAGTCGGGGCTAGTTCTTTCCCTAATCACTGCCTTTCTCCTGCCTGAATTAAGAAACACAACTTGGAAAGATAATGACTCTTAATGGTTGTGGTTTGCTGGGAGGTGGGATGCGGACACATGTGTTCATTGGCGTTCGGAATGTAAAGACTGTGGATAGCTCTTGTTCCTAAAGAAAGACTTATCTTGACCCGCCTTACTAGACGCCCCGATAGGCTGGCTGCTCTAGATTTTAGAAGATGATAGAGAACTAACAGATCTTTAGGTTCCTTGCAAGAGCTACCTAAACAGCCTTGAGACCTGAGGTCCCCTGGACCATGGGCCTCAATTCTTTGGAAAAATAAGGGTACATCGCTTCCACTGCTGAGGGACACTCTGTGAGGGACCTCATTCATCATTTCCCTGCAGAGGGCAGGCAGCCGAGGGGTAGATAAGGGATTCAGGCCGCTTCCTCATTCTCAGCACGCTGTGTGTGTTAGCCAGTGAAGTTCCTGGGGCCTCCCTGCCACTGCCACTAAGCCCTCCCTGTCCAGCCGTAATCATGCACGCTCCCGATCCGCCTCCAGCTCGGCTGGCTGCCAATCAGCCGGGCAACAGGGGGTGGAAGGAAGTTCCACTTCCCGCTGAAGCGCGCAGAGGTGCTCGGAGTCACTGAGTGGGGCTGATGACCGCCTGGCAGGCTCCGGGACGCAATTGTCACCCCGAGCAGGAGCACGTCTGGGCGTGATTGGCTTGGGCGTTGCGGGAGGCTGTAGCGGGGAGAGGCGGAGGCGGAAGCGGGAGGTTGAGAGAAGGGGGCTAAGATGCCAGAAGGAAAAGGAAAAGCCGGGAAATGAGCTGGAGGGGACGAGAGACCCAGGAAGAGGCTGGGCCTGCGTGCGCCTAATGAAGAAGCCAGAACTCAGGAAGACCTGAAAACCCCAGGGGCCAGCAAAAATCCAACCCCAAGCCCTGTGGGAAATGGAGAGTACTGGCCACAGAAAGAGTTAATTGGAAAAGTCAGATAAAGTCCCTCGGCCCTCAGATCACTCAGATTTGTTGTACTTATTGATAATGTGTTTCATCTCTCCTGCGGGGTTGGGGGGCCGTGATTCAGCACAAAATTGATGTAAATTTATGGAAATAGAAATGCAGAGAGGCTGCAAACTCCAAGCTGCTGGAGGGTTGGCTGTATGGCCCTCAGCGATGGGAGGTGACTGCTCTCTGTACTAGGGGAGCTGAAAATAGAAACGTCTGACTTGGGGGCCACTGGCCTCTCCTGCAGGCCAGGAACAGACTGACCCTGTCGCTCTGGAAAACTTAGGGGGAAAAAGTTTAAAAGCTGATGACTGTCCAAAATAAGATCACCTCTATTGGCCTCCTGTCTCACTTTTGTCTGAGCGTGGGGGAGTGATTTTTACCCAGTGGTTATGGTCAGGCTTATGTGACTAGGAAGAAGATGGGGGAGAAGAGAATTATTCTCTAGAACCTACTGTGTGCAGTAACTTAGCTAATAAAGTGACAGTTGTATTTTTTTCCTGCTGCACTGTGGGAGAATCTTTTGACAGAGAGGGTGAAAGGTGGTACTCCATAGAATTGTCCGGAGCTGGTAAAAGGTTTACTATCCATTAGACTGTCCTTCAGAACCTCGGATGGGAGATTTCTGTCCCCCATCCTTCATACCAGGTCATGACATTTGTCTATTAATGTGGCTCTCCCAAGCCAATAGCACTCTCTCTGGCCTAGCTGTGACCAAACAATGCAGGGAAGCTTTCAAAGTCTAGGAATTGTTTCTCTGAGCCAGGCCTTGCTATGCAGCTTGCAATTGAATTGAAATAGGAGAGTCAACACACCAAGGGCAGGAGAATATCTCGGTGACAGAATGCTCTCCCAGCATATATGAGCCTTTGGGTGTCATCCCAGCACTGTCAAAAAATAAAATGCCACTAAGATGCAGCCCCAGGCCAAAGGGTGTATCACTTTCCCTTTATCCTTGTTGTTTAAAATATATATTATTTTTATTCTGTATGTTTATCATCTATGTCTGAATGTTTGCCCACATGTATATAAGTGCATTGTGTGGTAGCTTGTGCCTAGGGAAGCCAGAGGAGATGTTGGATCCCCTGGAACTGGAGTCAGTAAGCCAGTAAGTGGGTTCTGGGAGCCCTGGTCCTGTACTCTTGACCTCTAAGTAAGCAGTTCACAACCTGTGGGTCACAACCATCAGAAAATATGTATTTCCTATGGTTTTAGGAACTGAGATACGGACATGACTCAGTAGCAAAATTAGAAGTAAAAACTAAGTAGTATTATGGTTAGGATCACCACAGCATAAGGAACTGTATTAAAGGGCAGCAGCATTTGGAAGGTTGAGAACCACTCCTCCAGCCCCCTTTATTATTATTTGAGTGAAATATTCCCAGCACTGACCCTGCCTTTTGCCAAAGTTACATTCATTTTTTGAATCCACAGTGAAGGCCTTCTTCAAGCTTCCGTGGCTGCTTTGGTCTGGTTGTGGACAAAGAGGAATGTGGTGGTTTGAAAACCCTTGACCCATGGGAAGTGGCACTTTTAGGAGGTGTGGCCTTGTTTAAGGAAGTGTGTCACTGTGGAGATGGGCTTTGAGGGCCTCTGCTCAGGCTCCATCCAGTGCAGAAGAGACCTTCCTCCTGACTGCCTTTGGAAGATCAAGGGATCAAAGATGTAGAACTCTCAGCTCTTCCAGTACCAGGTCTGCCTGCATGCTGCCATGCTTCCCGACATGCTGATAATGGACTAAGTCTCTGAAACTGTAAGCCAGCCCCAATTAAATGTTTTCCTTTATAAGAGTTGCCTTGGTTACAGTGTCTCTTCACAGCAGTGAAACCTTAACTAAGACAAGGAGGTTATCTGAAACCCAAGGTCATGGTTTGTAGGCAGATGTTTCATAGTCTGGGTGTGATCTCATCACATTTAGAACTGGTGTGAGGCAAAAACTGTCAGTCCTTGGTGGCACTTCATACAGTGCTTCAAACTCATTGAGTCAAATTTCTTTTTATTCTCCAACAGAACAAAAAGATGGCAAGCATGATTCCTACATGAGCATGCCAGCAAGGATGATTGCCAGCTTGTAATTTTCTTATTAAATTTCTTTATAATTAAATTGATTAAGGATTTATTTTAATTTTTAATATTAACAAAGAAATTTAATTGTAAATTTCTTGTATATCTAAGACCAAAATGTCTTATTTTTGAGGGAGAAATCACATTTTTAACTATCTGTATTTTCACAGAGCACAGCTGTTGCCACTTATTAAGCTCCTTTCTTCCCATGAGATAGAAAAGGCTACATTAAGATGTTATGCTGGCTAGTGTTTATGTCAGCCTGACATAGGCTATAGTCATTTGGAAAAGGGGAACCTCGATAGAGAAAACCCCCTTGGAAGACTGCCCTGTGGATCATTTTCTTGATTAATGATTGAAGAGGGTGGGCCCCTCGCACAGATGACAGTGCAGCATCTAGATGGTTGGCCCTGGATGGTCTAAGAAAGCAGGCTAAGCAAGCAAGCCAGTAAACTACACTCCTCTGAGGCCTCTGCTTCAGTTCCTGCCTTGACTTCCTGCCCTGACTTCCCTGAATGATAGACCACAATCTTTAAGACAAAATGAACCCTTTCCTCCCATAACCTTTCTTTTCTATGTCCATCCTAGTTCTCAAATAATGACACAGAGGCTTATCTATTTATGAATTAATGCCTAGACTTTAATTCTAGTTGCTTCCCAATTGGCTGGCAACTCACCCATTTATACTGTTCTAAGTCTTTCACATGGCTGGTTTCCTCTCCTCATTTTCATACATCTGACTCTCTCCATGTCTTGGTGGCAAATCTCCTGCACCGGACTCCTTCCCAGAGTCCCCCTCTCTCTGACAGATTCCCAGCCATTCTCTCCTACCTTGCTCTAGGCCATTTGACTAATTATTAACAGGTGGTGCTTTTACATAATAAACACGAGATTATCCCTACACCTCCCCAAGTTATTTTTAGTCATGGTATTTGTCATAGCAATAGAAAGCTAACAAAGACAGGTGACATAAGGGCCTAGTGGTTTCTCCTTTGACAAACAGAGCACTTAATTCATTCAGCTAGGGTTTCTTGAGCACATCTTAGGTGCTGAGCTAGGCTGTAAGCTAGGACCAGTGCTTCAACCTCAAACCTCTTAGAAAGTAACAGGCAGATTCCCCAGTAGTGCTGGAAGGGACATAGGGAGATGACTCAGCAAATAAAATGCTTGTCCTGTGAGCATGAGTGCCAGAACCTGGTTTGTTTTTCTTTTCTGTTTTTGTTTTGTTTTGTTTTTTATGTTTTTAAATATATAATCTTCAAATTCTGGGGGCCTAGACAGATGGCTCAGCACTTAAGAGCACCCCCCTTTCTTCCAAAGAACCTGAGTTCAGTTCTCAGCACTTCCATTAGATGAGTTAAAATTATTTGTGACTCCAGTCCAACAGATCCAATTCTATCTTCTGGACTCTGTGTACACACACACACATACACACACACACACACACACAGAGAGAGAGAGAGAGAGAGAGAGAGAGAGAGAGAGAGAGAGAGAGAGAGAGAACACAGCTTGTATGTATGCTGGTGCAGGCTTGTAATCCCAGTACTGGAGATGGGATCCGTGTATGTGGACACACTCCTGCATTTGCACACACATGAACTCACACACATTTGTAAGTGGGCAAACTTTATGCTTGTTGTATGTACGTATTTTTAACACTCCTTTGAGAAAAAAATGTTTAAAAATAGAAAACCAGGTCCATTTCATATCAAAAGAAAGGTAAGATGGGAGACTGTGAAGACACAGCAAGCATGACTGAGGAGAATCTCAGCAGATCCTGGAACATCTGTAAAGGAGGGAGCATTGCCTCTATAAAAGATGTGATAGTAATGAGACAAAACTCAGGAAAAAACAGACAAACAAAAACCAGTTGGTTGGGCAGTGAGAGGAGGGGCTTGGGCAGCATGGCCTCTGTGCTTAGTCTCCTTATCTCTACAATGGGTACATTGGACCACATGACCTGGAAGTCCTAAAGTTCGCTGAGACTAAGTTTAAATTTGATTTAGACTCTACATAAAGCTTAGTGGCGGCGGTGCTATAACTGTTCTCCAAAGAAGGTCATAAAACATTCACTGTCTTAGTTACTTTTCTGTTACTATGATAAAAAGCCATGACCAAAGTGTCTTGGTCACCGCTCTATTGCTGTGAAGAGACACCATGACCCCGGAGACTCTACTAAAGGAACACAGTTAATTGGAGGCTTGCTTACAGTTTTAAGAGGGTTAATTTAGTATCTTCACTTCAGGAAGCAGACAGACATGGCACTGAGCTGTAGCTGAGAGCTTTACATCCTGATCCAACCCCAGTGACACACTTCCTCCAACAAGGCCACACCTCTTAATCATTCCCAAACAGCTCCACTAACTGGGGATCAAGCATTTAAACCTATGAGCTTGTGGAAGGGAGTGGGGTGGCATTTTCCTTCAAACTACCATAGCAATTTATAGAAGGAAGAGTTTATTTGGCCTTATGGTTCCAGAAAGATCAGAGGCCATTACCACCATGGTGGGAAAGCAGTGTAGAAGCCTGCAGGCATGGCGGATGGATCAGCATCTGAGAGTTCATGTCTGACACCATACCATGAAGCAGAGAGACTGAACTGGGATGGAACATGGCCTTGAAACCTCAAAGCCCGCCCCCAGGAACTTTTAAAAACACTAGGCAGGTGACATCTCACTGAATCTTCATCCACTGTCTTTATCACTATCATATTCTGCAAAGTTATTAGTTGACATCACCATTGCTGTGATTAAATATCAGAAACAATTCAAAGGAGTAAAGACCTACTTTGTCTCAGAGTTTGAGAGGTTCCAGTCCATGGTCAGCTGGCTCCACTGTTTCTAGACTGTGATGAGGCAGAACATCTTGGCAGAAGGGTAATGTTCTCTATTACAAAGTTGCTTTCTCATCCAGGTCAGGATGCAAAGAGAGTCAGCAAAGAAACTGGAAGGAAATTTAGGTCATAAAAACAATTGCTCCCAATTAGGGCCTACTACCTCCAACTAGGCCCCACCTCGAGATGTTTCTACCACTTCCTAATAACATAATCAAGTTATGAATCTACCCATTGATGAGGATGTAGATATCATGACCCAGTTACCTGTTAATGATTGGAACCACCAGCTGGGAATTAAGCCTTCAGGATATGAACCTATGGGTGACACTTCCTATCCAAATTACAAAGGTAGGTCCTCTGGACAGTTCTATGTCAACTTGACACAAGCTAGAGTCATCAGAGAGGAAGGAATCTCTATTGAGAAAATGTTTCCATAAGACCAGGCTATAGTCAAGCCTGTAGGGCATTTTCTTAGTTAGTAATTGATGTGGGTAGACTCAACCCATTGTGGGTGGGGCCGCCCTTGGAAAGGTGGTCCTGAGTTGTATGAAAAGCAAGCTAAGCAAGTCAGGGGGAGCAAGCCAGTAAGCAGTACCCCTTCATGGCCTCTGCATCAGCTCTAGTCTCCAGGTTCCTGCTGTTTGAGTTCCTGCCCTGACTTATTTCAATAATGAACAGTGATATGGAAGCATAAGCCAAATAAACCCTTCTTTCTCTACCTCTTGATCTCACCAAGTTGTTTTGTGGTGTTTTATCACAGGAATAGTATTCCCAAGTAAGACAGTAGATTAAAGCCAGGAAGGTTCTGTTGGTTGAGAAATCTCAAAGCACTTCCCTCAATATTAGTAAACAACAGCTGGTCCACTATCCTTCAGGAATCAGTTCCCCTCACTCCTGTCTCCATTGAGCACCGAGCCCAGGAAAGCCCCAAATGGGCACTACCCAGGGCCTCCTTTCCTAAGAGCTCTCTATGGCTGCTCTTCAGTGCTTCCCTCCACGTAGTTTCCATAGCCTGAGTTACCAAAGCCCTGAAGAGGGAGACAGGGCCCTGGTGCAATTGGTGTTAGAATCTCAGCAAGTCAGTGCTTGATGCTGGTCTCACCATTCAGGACAGGTGCTGGTCCTTAGCAGCAATTGTGCCTGCCATTACTGGCCTGTGGACCTATGGGAATAGCAGTCTCTGCTGGGCACCTGTGAGCTGTTGAAAATCCGGTGTCCTGCTTGCATTTTGAAGAAGAACGTAAGGATTCTAAAGGGTTTTAAGTGACTGTACCAACACTACCTAACTATTGAGAAGAGGATCTGTACACCTCACCATCGCGTTAGGCAAATATGTTGATTTGCTAGGGATGGTGTGTCCCTAAGCTGGGTGGTTTTCTTTGACAGTTGTGTCAATATTTTCTATGGTATCTTCTGCACCTGAGATTCTTTCTTCTATCTCTTGTATTCTGTTGGTGATGCTTGCGTCTATGACTCCTGATTTCTTTCCTAGGTTCTCTATCTCCAGGGTAGTCTCCCTTTGTGATTTCTTTATTGTTTCTACTTCCTTTTTTATGTCCTGGATGGTTTTGTTCAATTCCTTCACCTGTTTGGTTGTGTTCTCTTGTAATTCTTTAAGGGATTTTTCTGTTTTCTCTTTAAGGGCTTCTACTTGTTTACCTGTGTTCTCCTCGAATTCTTTGAGAATGTTATTTATGTCCTTCTTAAAGTCCTCTATTATCATCATTAGAAGTGATTTTAGATCTGACTCTTGCTTTCCTGGTGATATGGGGAATTCAGGACTTTCTAATGTGGGAGAACTAGGTTCTGATGATGCCAAGTACTCTGGGTTGCTGATGATTACGTTCTTGTGCTTGCCTTTCGCCATCTGGATCACCTTAGAGCTACCTGCCCTGTCTCTGACTGGGCCCTGTCTTTCCTATTATCTTGGTTGTGTCAGAACTGTTTGGGATGGGTGTTGCTGCTGGGGTTAGAGCTGAGGCCCAAGATCTGCTCAGTGCTCGGGCCCAGACTAGAAGGAACCAGTGCTCTGGGCCAGGAGAAGCTGGGTGGTTTTAACAGACAATTTGGTTGTCCTTCAGTTCTAGACGCATGAATTCCGAAGTTCAAAATGTTGGCAGGGTCAGTTCACTCAGAGATCTCTTTTCATGACGTGTTGTCTATCTCTGCTCCCTGCTATCTCTGCTCTTCACATCATCCTGTGTCTACATTTTCCCTTTTTGTAGAGACCCCAGCCATATTGTGTTGGTGCCCATACAGTGTGACCTTGTTTTAACTAATTTCATGAGCAATGACCTTATTGCCAAAGAAGGTCACATCTGGAGTACTAAGGATCAAGACAATTCAACCTATGAATTGGAAACAATGACCCAACCTAACCCATAATGCTTACTGCACTTTCAGTGTGATGTCTCCTTGCCTCTCTGTATAACATATCCACTGGGTCCTAATGAATGCGTCGCCATTCCCAAGGCTCCCCCTGGTCTCATCCAGAATGGGTAACTGCACAGTATTTCTTTGCCTTCACCCCACGCAACCTGCTTGTGTTTGTTCTACCATCCCATTCTGATATCTGGTTGAAGGCTGTGAAATGGGCGTTTTTGACTCATTTTTTATTTTTTTTCTATGCTTCTTTGATGTCCTCAAGCTCACTGCTGCTCCTACAATCAGCAAGTGGCCAGTGAGTTGGCCTTTGTTCCTATAGCAATTCACTGAACCGTAGCTTATAAGATTCTGAGTTGCCACTCACATCTGATGAGTCCCTTCCTAGCACCAAGGAGCCACTTCAAAGGCTTTCTCTGCCAGTGCTGTGGGAAGACTCTACCTGCAGAACTTGTTTCTCGCCAGGGCTCCATTCTGTGACTGTGAGATGACTGTCTGGTTTCCTCTCACACCTTTGAAATACAGTCACCTTGGTCTCGGACACAGCATCCTCAGACTTGGAAACTCATTGGACCAAAAATGTCTACAACTTATTTTTTCCCCCTTAGATTTTCTTTTTGTATTGATTTTCCATTTTTAGCACAAGATTGATCACCAGCAAAATACCAATTTACATACAGATTCTGCTAAACTCAGCATCCTACATACTTGGAACTTTTTTGTTCATAAACCAATTTTTTAAAGAGAGAGCTTCTATTATCAGAAACATCTCTGGCAACACTCAGGTCTCTTGGGAACAGACCCAGGAGGAGCACAGCCAGGTTGGGGAGAGACCAGTTGACTTGTGTGTATGACAAGTCAAGGAGCCAGGGACGAATATGGACAGGTAACATGTTTGCTTAATTCAATGGATGCCATCATGAAACTGACAAGCCTTGGTCAGCTATCTTAGAAGGTCATTTGATGGCATTCAACAAACACATCGGGAGCATCTTCTATGAGATGGTCATTGTTTGGGTGCTGGGGATAGGGCAGGGCTCAAAGATCCAGAGTGTGTCTCGGTGATTGCTACAGGACAGTGGGGAAGTACATTTCAAACAACTGTGCAAATAATTGTTTAAAATTCCAAGGAAGTTTACATTTTAAAGATCTTATAGGGTTCTTAGGACAGTGTATAATATAGGAAATTTAAGTCATTGTAAGTAAGACCTGAAGATATATAAAAATTAGCTAGCAAGAGGAGGGGCTGAAAGAGGCTCTGCCAGGAGAGGAAGAGAATGGGAATAGAAGGACTGGGTGGAAACGCATGTGACCAGAGAACAGAGTAGGGAAGGATGTGGCAACAGCCTGGGTGAGAGTGAGAACCCAGAGCCTATACCAGGATACGGACATTGGGATCTACCACACAAGCCCCAGGAGCCTCTGCACAGTGTATTGGAATTGAAACCAGACTCTAGTGCAGAGACCCAAAAAAACAGAGGCTTGGCCAAGAGAATGATTCATATGCAAGGTTGCTGTGTTTGAAGAGAGACATTTGGATAGGGCATAGGTGGAACTCAGTTCAACAGATTTAGTCTTTGTGTGCTCACAGATCATGGGAAAGAAAGAGCCTTCCAATGATGCCAGCTCTAGTCACCAAATTTCCCTACCTGTGTCCCCAAGGATAATGGAGACAAGCATGCCCAGTCTACTGTGCTCTTGGCAGATTCTTGACTATAAACTCTATGACTACAATGAGATAGTCCCACACCATGGGGTCCAAGATGACTTGCACAGTAACAGAAACTGAAGCCCTGCATCTGGTTTTGACTAAATATTAGTCAGAAAGAGAGTTTGGTCTAACAGACTTCCCAGAGTCTTCATAACTACAAAGTTTTGGAAATCTGATCTCATCATCATGGGACTCAAAACCCTTTGGATCAGCACAAAGTCCTCCTAGGACCGTCTTCCCCATGCTCCTTTATGGTGGCTTAAAGCCATGTGGCAGAGTCCATGAGTACAGGTTTTTTTTAAGTTAAAATCCTTACATATTCTTCATCTTGCTCCTTACATAGGAAGCTGGGAGAGATATATTATTTGTCCTGGTCCTCTGAGCATCTTCTTTGCAGCTCTTGGCCCTGCCCTTTGAGCTATCATTCTTTTTACATAAATCCAGTCCAATACATACATTGGACTATTCTTTTCAGTCAGTTTCTTGCCCTCCCAAGTGTGGGAGGCCAAAAGGCTTCTTTAAAGGTTAGTTTTCATTTTTCCCTCTAAATCAAAGTTGTCATATTCCTTATAAAAATATTATTGTTTATTGTTGTTGTTGTTGTAACTATGTATCAGTATAGAGTCAACTCCTCCAACCACACCTGCTCATCATTTTAGAAGAGTCCCCACCTCTATCCTGGATCACTGAGGGACAAGGCCCACAAGACTCTCTGAAGAGTCATTTCATAATAAAGAAAACCAACAAGACACACTACAGGTTGGCAGATTGAAGATAAAGATTGTCCTGGAAGAGAGAAGGTAGAGCCTTGGATCTTTCTGACAACAAATCAGGGGATCTTACAGATTTTCCTGAGTATTGTCCAGAGCCCATTTCTAAGCTCTGGAGCCTTCCTGCCTTGGTACACTATGGTGGCATCTTACTCTAGTTTCCAATGCCACCTGGAAACCCGAGAAGCCATGCTTTACCACACTCCTCTCATACTGTTTCAGGCAGCTGCAAGTTGAACAGGACCCTCAACCCTCTGGCTGGATGTCAGATTTGACGGACACATTCTCTCTTACAAATTCTCACAGACACAGTTTCGCTGAGCTTCCTCCCACTGTGTAAGAATGATGCCCCTTCCATCAGTGTCTGATCCTGTTTCCATTAACCTTCAACAATCTCCTTGAGGCATGTGCATCTCACCTTTCCTTCCCACACAATGTCTGCTGTGGATCCAAGCTTCCTACTTCATTTATAATCCTCTCTTACTTCCAGATTCTGAATTTCTGTTCCACATTCTGTTTCTGTGGCTACCCAATCTATTCCTACTATTTCTGACATTGGCGCAAAGTAGCCATTGTACTATATGCATAGATTATGTGGGTCAAGCTGGTCTCTGTCCTGGGTCTCAGCTGGAAATACTCAAAGGTTGGAAGTGACTTCAGACGAGGAGCTTGGGTCATTGCAAGACCTCTTCAATCAAATGTTGGGCACTTAAGAAGGGAGAATTCAAAAATTAGAACTAGAGTTTCAACGTGGCATCACTCCAGCCACCCAGCTCCTAACAGCATGGCTGCCTCTGGACAGCCCAGCTTCTTGCACAACAGCAAGGCTCCTGTGTGAATATTCTAGTGGGCAGGCAGAAACAGCATGGCCCCTAAGACTCCATCAGGCTTGGAAATCCTGCATGGTCTCTTAGGCAAAGATTGCTTAGTTACAAGAAGCCCTCAGCCACTTGGGCACTAGGGGAAGGGACAAAGAATATTCCCCTGCTGGAAGAGTGTCAAGTGACACTGTAGAGGAATCTGTGGGCTGAAAGAGTTTTGAAGCCATCTTTGGAAAACAGAATGTGCCACATCCTGGAAGGCCGTTACTGAGGAAACAGACCCTTGTCCTCTCCTGCTGCTGCACCGATGAGTCAGCAGAATCGTTTGCATGAATGAAGGACCTTATGTTATTAAAAAGGAAAGTTGAAACATTAAGGCAAGAAGCCAAATTCAGCCCCAATTGAACATTCTCTGTATTACAAATACAGCATAAATATATGTTTTCTATAGCTCTTGCAGAGCAAACAGCTGCATTTATTTGCGTCCAAAAACATGGAAAAGTTCCAAACTATAAGCAAAAAGGAAGGAACTCAAGAAAACGACTCCCGCTTCTGTAAGTGTGAATCTTCATAAAGACGCTTGTAAGTTTGATTGAAGCAGGTGTGGAAACCTTCTAGCCTGAAGTGTGCCACTTACAAATAACCCCCTGCCATATAATGGGGTAATGGGGTCGTTCTCAGGGAAATACTTGTACATTTAGCTCAACTGTCAAATGCCTGTTAAGCTCCTTCATGAGAACTTGAGTCACCAATCTTCCCTCCTATCTCCAACATATATCAACTC
The DNA here is from genome assembly GCF_004785775.1 of Grammomys surdaster. NCBI lineage: Eukaryota > Metazoa > Chordata > Mammalia > Rodentia > Muridae > Grammomys > Grammomys surdaster. The sequence goes on from NW_021604608.1 coordinate 7,703,775, forward strand.
TCTCTCTCTCTCTCTCTCTCTCTCTCTCTCTCTCTCTCTCTCAGAAAAAGAGAGACAGAGACAGTCTCTGGTATTGCCCTTTAGACTTCTTTAGATCCATTACACAAATGTACTGGCTGGTTTTATATATCAACTTGACACAAGTTAGAGTAATAAGAGAGGAAGGAGCCTCCGTTGAGAAAATACCTCCATGAGATCCAACTGTAAGTTTTTTTCTCAATTCGTGAACCCTCCCAACAAGGTCACTTCAACCCTCCCAACAAGGGGACCCTCAACAATGAGGTCAACATGGGAGGACCCAACCCATTGTGGGTGGTGCCATCCCTCGGCTGGAGGTCCTGGGTTCTATAAGAAAGCAGGCGGAGCAAGCCAGGGGAAGCAACCCAGTAAGCAGCACCCTCCATGGTCTCTGCATCAGCTCCTGCCTCCAGGTTCCTGCCCTGTGTGAGTTCCAGTCCTGACTTTTTTTGATGATGAACAGCAATGTGGAAGTGTAAGCTGAATAAACCCTTTCCTCCTCAACTTGCCTTTTGGTGACACACACATACACACACAGAGTCACTTGATTTAGCCAGAAAAACAACAACGAGGGCAAAAACAAACACAAAAAACCCAAACCCTCAAGACCCTGATAACCTGTTTGCGCCATGAAATCTATCCTTCCTATGTGATTTCATGTGAGTTCTTCCCCTTTGCCCACAAGTAAAGATATAGTCTAGAAGAAGAATGAGACTGGAGAACCTTTATAAAACCACTCATGAATCCCCAACCCATCACATTCTAGCTCTGAGCTGGGAATCTGAAAGTGTCAGATAATGCATTCCTCCCTAAGATTTAGCATTAGCAAGAGAATGCTTTGAAGGCATTCTATTACCTCTTTATGTCCTTGCACATAAACTAGGCCTTCTCTGAAAAACTCAGTTCAGATTGGATTTGCAGTGAAAATCTCTAGTTGTTAGATTTTAAGGGATAAAGAAGGGAAACATCACTGGGAGCTTCTTGTGTGCAAACACTATCTCTAGTGCTTCTCTAGAGACAAACAAAATGAGGTTTGCTCAGGTGTAGCTGGGGTGGGTAGTCAGGGAGGAGGAGGTGACAGAGAGGAAGCCTCGGGAGGGCAAACACAGGGAAAGTGGATGTAGGTTGGTTTTGCAGCATACCTTGGGAATTCAGCAGAGTGGATAGTATGTGTGAAGGAATTATGCCTGACAACCACCATTTATATTCTAGGGCCCACTGTGGTTTGGAGATAAAGTGTCTCCCCAAAAGACTCATATGTTGAAGACTTGGTACCCCAGTGGTAGTGCTTCTCAGAAGTGATTGTCTCACAGGGATACTAATGTCATCTATGGGTTAATCCACTAAAGGGTTGACACTAAATGAGCTACCAGCAAGTAGGTCTGGCTGGAGGAAGCTGGTCCCTAAGGGTGTGGTTTTGATTATTTTCTTTTTCTTCATTTCCTGATGACCTCAAGTTGAGTAGCTTTCCTTGGCCATGCCTTCCTGCCATGGTGTTTCTGTCTCAGCACAACTCTAAAAGCAACGGGACCAGCCCACCATGGACTGAAATCCATAGAACCATGAGCCAATATGGAAGACTGCCTGACACAGGATGCCTGCATTCAGAATGCTTGAATGCAAACAATTCCAACTTCGAGAGAATAGACTTCAGTTGCTTTCAGCTACCAACTGTTTTGTTGACTTGTGGTGGCGACCCAGGGAAACTGATTCAGATGTTGCCCTGGTCTTCATAGGACAGTAGCCTCTTCCTGTCTCTCTTCAGTGTGTCTAGGAATGAGATACAAGAACCAGAGAATGGGGCGAGCTTCGTGCAACGGGCTGGCTGGCAGCACACACGCCACGCTGAAGTGGCATTTATGGTAAACAGAATGATCTTGTAGGATTATTAAATTCCACCTGCCAGCTTGCTGAAGTGTTGCATGCTTGGGAGGCCAGTCTGCCTCATTTAAACAAGGAATTGGTACCTGTGTTATAATAACACTTCATCAATTCAGTCTCAATGCTAGCAGAAATCTGGTGAAGACTTTCAGTCCTACCCAGACCTTGCCTAAATGTGGTGTTTTAGGACTCCTGTGTTCTCTACAGTGACTTCCAGGGTCCCTGATCTACTAATTCCCAAGACAGCTCGTCATCTGTGGCACTTTTTATTCAGCAAACATCAGTCCACAGAGACTCATGGGTGAGAGCTAACAGTTCTTCCCCGGAGTGAGATAGAGTTCTGAGAGATTCGGAAGTGTTACGAGCCCTCTTCTCCCTTCACTTCATTAGCCCGCCAACACCATAATTTCATAATCCTCTTTATAATTATTTCAAGTGGGGAAGGAGCAAGGTTCCTACCTAATGAAAGGAGGTGCCGGGGGATAGAAACGGTTGATAGGTGATTGAATAGCCTCTCACAGAAGTGCAAACAGCATGTGATTAGGGAGTTTGAGAGACTGGACCTGACCCATCTTTCCAGCTTAGGCTCCCCTCTCCAACCCTTGTTGTTTTTTCTGCATCAAGGCAGAATGCTCTGCCATAAGAATTCCCTACTGTCCCCCTGTAGTGTATCTGTTCAAAGGTCACCCAGAACACCACACCATCGTGGAATCCTCTACACATCACCTCCTCTGACTTTCCAGGATGTACAGTACTGTATAATTTATGTCACTACCCTCCATGTGCTGTGTAATGACATGCCCAGTGATAGACAACATCTACCACATACATGCTGCTGGTTCTCTAACATAATAACAGACTAGAAAAAAAAGGTATCACTCGGAGATGCTGTAGTCATAGTAACATCACAGCAGTTGTGAAGACGTGTAGATAACAAACCAACAGCTCTGCCAGTTGTATAAAGACACAGCAATACAATTACAGAGTAAGGACTACTCGGCAATAAACACTTGTGTCGCCGGTTTATGTGCTTACCCCACTGCACTCTTTATCACTCTTTCAGAGTGCACAGCTTCCTTACTTAAAACAGTGCTGTGTAAAACAGTATGCTGTATTACTTTGTTGGCACCCGTCTTAACATGTTTCATGTTTACGGCATCTCTTGGCTGCATCATTTTCTCTCGCTTTTGATTTAATCATGAACTGCTCATTCATCACAACCATCGGAGCAACAGACTGCTTATCCACACACTGTCACCTAGGCATGCAGAAGGCTATACCACCCAGGTTTGTGTAAGCATGTTCTGTGTTGGTGTCACACTGACAAAACAGTAGGACAATAGATTTCTCAGAACAATGCTTATCTCTGGACAATGCATTGCTCTCTGTCTTTCTGCCCAGATCTAATATGCAAGAAATACATACATACGTACATACATACATACGTACATACATACATATGTACATACATACATACATACATAGTTTTCACACATGCGCACACAACACACACAAACACACACGCACACACACGTACACACACACACGCACACATATGTATATATATATATATGTACATATACATATGTATGTATATATATGTATATATATATACATATGTGTGTGTGTGTGTGTGTTCTCTTGCTAGATTAAAAGCTTGAGACTTTGTCACATTCTGTGACAATATCTCCAGCTCCAGCTACTGAAAAACACGCTTTTGACAGAATAAGACCTCAGGAGCTGGAAAGGGGGCTCGGCAATTAGGAGCTTGTGACGCAGTTTCAGAGGCATCTTTCCATGTGATGACCTGAGGGTCCAGGCCCTTTCTGCCGTAGGGATTTGTGAGCTTCATGCAGTTTCCAAGGTCACCACACTGCCCACATCAAGCATGCCGAAGAGAAAAGAAAACAGAAAGTTAGATATAACTGGGTACTGGCCAAGAAAAAGTGATTGATTAGTGTCTCTTGTAACTGAATATTGTGGGTGAAATTTGTCCACGTTCCTGGGATGAAAATGCAAGGTGTTTGGAGTAACAGCAGCACCCCCTCTGTTCCCCACCCCCAGCATTGTTCTACAAATACCTTTCTTCTCAACAAACCACCACTGAAAAGCTGATGCTAAGCTCTGGCTTCCTGCTTTTCTAACAGATATCTATTGAATTCTTTTTTAAAATATTTATTTTGTTTTTATTTGTGCATATGTGTCTCTCTGTATGTACAGCTGTGTGTGTGTATGTGTGTATGTGTCTGTGTGTCTGTGTGTCTGTGTGTGGTGGGAGGTGCCCCAGGAAGCCAGAAGAGGGTGTGGGATGCTGTGAACCTGGAGCTACAGTTGGTGCTGGGAGGAGAACCTGGCTTCTTCTGCAAGATCAATAAATGTTTTAACTGCTGAGATATCTCCAGCCCCTAAAATGGATTTTAATATGATTGAATACATATAGATAGTTTTTCACACACACATGCACACACAACACACATACATATACATGCATACATATATACATACATACACATACACCTATATACATACACACACACACACACACACACACACACACACACACA
>NW_021604608.1:7708637-7714511 GCF_004785775.1 Grammomys surdaster
ATATATATATAGTTTTCCTTAGTCACCCAAGACTTTTTCCACTGTGGGGCACTTTGGAGTTTCCTTCTTGCTTATGGAGTGGTAAGATTTTCCTTGCCAGAAACACTCTTCCTTCTCAATGATGGGATACATGAAACATTTGAGTCACTCTTTCTAGGATCTGTTGCCTAAGTCAGGATTCTGTTTTCAACAGGAAATTCAGTGTTCCTGCTGCTCTGGGCAAAGAGGGTTTGAGGAGACGATTGGAAACCATGATAGTCAATCTCTGTTGAGATGTAAAAAAAAAAAAAAAAAATCTTGTTCTGGGATTGGCTTACAAAACAAATGTCTTGTGTTCTGACATGACATGTGTTGGGAAAGGAAAGGAGTTGGATGAAGAAAGGCCCCCCATAGGCTCATGTGTTTGAATACTTGGTCCTCATCAGTGACACTACTTAGGAAGGTTATGAGACCAGGGGGAAGGTGCAGCCTTGCTAAGGAGAAGCACATCACTGGAGGCAGGCTTTCATGGTTTGTGGCCTCCACCCTCTTCCTGTCTCCTGTGCGTCAATGAAGACAGTGATTGAACACCTTCTGATCCCCACGCCACGCCATGAGAGAGAATATCCCTCTAGAACCACAAGCCAAAGGAAACTCTGTCTTTCTTGAGTTACCTTTTGTCACTGTATTTTATTACAGCAGCAGGCAAGTAACTTACACAGAATCACTGGACCAAGTAGGCACCACCCAAAGCCAGGGAAACCCATTGCTCAGTGAAGTGACTATACTAGATTCTCTACCTACGTAGTTATTCCAGGAAGCATAAACATATTGCTTTCTATGATGCCACATTTAATAAAGTTAGATTCTCTTAACTGCAGTTCATAGGCTTGTTCATAGCTGACTGCCACTTGTCTCTCTAATCAAGCTAACACTTGTTTGGTATTTGTCCTGCCTTCACTCTTCAGGGCTGTTTCACTTCTGCTGTCCTACACATACACATGGGTGTAAATAACACATGGTATTTGCATATGGTGTAAAATGTGTTATATATGTCAGCCTGGACAGGCAAAGAAATCCAACAATGAGAAATTACGTATAAACTCCCAGCGATATAGCAGATGTTGGGCTTATATTTTGCTCACACAACATACTCATTGTGTGGTTGTCTGTATGCACTTTCAGTAGGGGAAGGTGTCTCTGTTCCACATTCACACTGGGATACTCACCTCATATCCTTTCTACCCCCCAATAGCCACAACATCTGCGACAGGAGATCACTGCTGCAGCAGCAGGAAACGGGAGACCATCAAATACAATGAGTTCATACACACACTGCACTGGCCAGAAACAAGTCACATGACTCCATCTATTTGCAAAGTAGTTAGGAAATAAGTGAAGAAAATATAATACTGGTGACCATTATCAACTCTTCCACCCATCAATGTTTTGAAAACCATCTATTTATTTGGTGAGACTCACTAAATTGTCTATGAGGCTAGCCTTGATCTCATTCTATAGCCCAGGTAGACTTTGACTCTTATAGCGATGTACAGCCAGGACAGCTTTACACATTTTTTTAAAGCCTTCCAAGCCTTGCAGATTCCTTCTACCAATGTCTCCTGTCGCTGAATTCTGAAGCCATTATGTATGGCATCCTTTGTAACAAGCATTTCCGAATCATAGGGAAGCTATAGGAACATGTACACCCATAATTGCTATCCACGTAAGACAGCAGTCACTCTCCACACGCCACACTTCCGTCTGCCTCCAGTAACACATTTCAATGCTCATAAGAACCCCAGGAGGGAGACACATGTCCAATTCACAGACAGGAAACCTGAGACCCAGAAAAATGAGAATTCTAAGAGGAGTCTAAGACTGGCAGTTCAGTTCCCCTGCACAAACTAGATCATGGCTTCCCATTTGAACTTCCTCGTCAGCCAGGAGCAAAAGATAAAATCGGTTCCGTTCTTCGTTTCTCTCGGAGCCACGCGCAGTTCTCGACACTCGGCTGGTTTTCTGAAATGCTTTTCCACACAACTGAAACCTTTTCCAAGGAAGATCTTCAACGGGGCTGATCTCGTTTTAGTTTCCCTTCCGGAATTGCCAGACTGCTCCTGCAGCCCCGGGATTTGTTGTTCTTGTTTTTCCTCCTTAAAAAGCTACAGGTCAGCACAGAAGACAGAATGGGGTCTTTGGGGACACTAGGGGCAGGCAGGCAGGCAGAAGCAGCAGAAGTAAAGGCACTCAGGAAAGACTGGAGCCACTGTGTTTATATTGTGTTTGATTCTGTGCTTAAGAGACTGTTAAATTGAAGCGGGAAAGTGTAGCTGCTAAGTCTATTTGGCCTTCTTTTGAGTCCCTAAACTCTGTAAATAAATCCAGGTCTCCCAGAGGACTTTCCTTCGCTTAAGTGTGGGCTCCTGGTAAGCTATAATCCCCCTTTCCCTGGCTGCGAGCCTTCTACAGACTAAATTTAGAAAAATTAAATTACAACCCAGCACTGTGGCTCCCGAAATGAAACGTATAGGACAGAATACCTGAAAACACCAGAGAGAATGTTGCTCAGACGGAAGAGTCGGGAGCCCGGTGATCAATCTCACACGTCTACACAGAGAGGCAGAGGTCCTGATCATTTAGAGAGAAAATGGGACCGTGCCAGCCAATTTGGAACCATCAGAGCAATGATCGGGGAGAGGAGCCCCCGTCTAATTATGCCTCTGTGCTCCAACCAGGCATGAAAGAAATCACAGTCAACCTGTTTCAGAGAAAGGTGACTGCAGTGTGCCGCATCCAATGTCTCTCTCACACGCGGGGCAGCCGGGGCCAGTGAGTCAGGGGCGAAACTACTTGAAAACGGTCTTCTTTGATGACTAACAAGGAGGGGGCTGCTCTTGAATTCGTCCTGATGGAAAAATTGTTGGGATCTCAGGAATTAATAAGGAACTAGCAGTCCCGGCTTGGATGTGCTATCCTAGAAGTATGGACTTGTATGTACTTAAAGGGGAGGGGCTGGATGGCACTGGAAATCTATCCTGGGGAGAGCGGGGACTAAGTGGTACTTTGTCATTAACCTACCCACAGGATAGCTCTGTGCTACCCAGCTAATGGTAATAATGCCCATTCCATTTTAAAATGTGCTGCAGACCTTCAACCAAAGTATTTTTCCTGTTTTTTGTTTTTTGTTTTGTTTTAATATCCGTTTTCTTAGCAACCCAATACAGATCTCTATTTTAAAAGGCAAATGTTGGGCTGGTGGAGTAACTCGGTGGTGGCGTGTGTGTTTAGTGTAAGTAAGGCTTCAGGCTCAATTTCTAGCGTTGACAAAAATGCAAAGTGTCTTCAAAAGAATAAAAGGGAAATATAACTGGATCTTGGGATTTAAAGGACAGTATTTTGCATTTTAAGATGTGTGTGTGTGTGTGTGTGTGTGTGTTTTGTCTACATATCTGTATGTGTGCCACGTGCATGCCTGGTGCCCACAGCCACAGAGGTCAGAAGAAAGCATCAGATCCCCTGGAACTAGAGTTGCTGATGACTGAGACACCATGTCAGTGCTGGTAATTGAACCTGGCTCTTCTGCAAGAGCAAGAAGTGTTAACTGCTGAGCCATCTCTCCAGCTCCAAAGAGAACATTTGAATATAAGGGTTTTGTTTTGTTTTGCTGTAGCCAAGTAAGTCTCTTGCATCAGCTAACATTCCTACTATATTAACTTACTCAACAAATATTTATTGAGCTCTAAAGTAGACAGAGTATTATCCTAAAAATTGAGATTAGTATAGTGAGGAAATCAAAAGCATTTTCCCCATAGAGTTTATATTTAGAAGAGAGACTCAAATGATGATATGCAGTTGACAAACCAAAAACGATTCAATTTCTTGTTGAGAGAAGACCTATAATGAGAAGCAAATGCAATAAAGAACCCAAGGGTATTTCACCTATCTATTGCCAGGTAACAAACTCTTCCCAAGTTTAGTGACTTTAAACAACTACATCAGTTTTCGTGATTCTGCTCACAACCATTGGTCTGAATTAGTCACATGACTCTCCCTAACCATAAGCAGGCAGGCACATATAGGAGAGAACATGGGATTTGGTGAGGAGTCAATATTTTCAGGCACAGGCCATTCTGGAGGAAGAAGAGGGAAATTGTAATCCATGTGAGGTTTTCAGGCATCAAATCCGCGCTCTTCCTAAACACTGAACTGCCTCTTTAAGGATATTCGCATGGTGGGAGGAGAGTGTCGACCTTTTCTGCTGTTGCAACAAATTATTCAAGAGAGACAATTTGAGGTAGGAAGGATTTATTTTGGCTCACAGTTTCAGATATTATGGTCTAGGGCCTCTATGGTTTTGGACCAAGGTGAGGCAGATCATGGCAGAAGAACACCCTGGTGTTAAGTTGCTCTCTTCACCATAGCCAGGAAGTAGATCATGCAAGAGAAAGCATGCCTGCCTGGTAGCCTTCCTCTGTGGTTTCCATCCAGCTTCTACCTAGCAGACTTCGAAGTCTGAATTCAGAATGAGCGCAACATGTCCACTGCTTCTGTCAAGGACCTCAGATAGAGATAATGATGTGCTTTGCTAACCTTTGAGACATGCTTTAGTCCAATCAAACTCATAATCAATGTTAGCCATCATTGTTAGTATTTAGTAATTTTGTATGTGCCTTCCTAATCTTCTACAAAAATGCTCACCACGGAACTGTGGATGTGCTTGAAAACCTCTTCCCCGCTGATGGATCAATCGATGTGTAGCATGAAGTTCAATCACAGTGAAATAGCCATAGTTTGCCTGGACCACAATCTCCAAATAGCATCTCTTCAGTTCACCTAGGCCCTAAGAATGTATTTATACCATATGTCAGTTACTGGTGTTAAAGAGAAGTGATACCAATCAGGAGGAATATGAGTTTGGAAATTCTATGGGGAAAAAAGAGGAACATATTCTTTTTTCTTTTGCCACTAAAATAAGCTTCAACTTCTCTGAAGGAAATGCCATTAAGACCTTTAAAGATTATAAATCTGTTGCCAAGGTGGAAGTACGTCCTTTATACAAGCAAGTTTTGAGAGCTCCTGCGTGATGCCTTCCGTTGATGCCCTAAATGACTGGAACAGATGATGATAATGATGATCATGATAACGGCTATTTCAGGCTAGGAACGCTTGTGGCGTCATCTGAGCTCAAGGGCAGGTCCATTATTGGTCTTGGGTCCTGCCCCTACTGCCATCTTTCCTTTCCCATCAGACTTCCTTTGTCCTTCAAGAGGTAGTTTTCCAGACGTTTGCAGTAAGAACTGGATGCTTAGTTGGGAGACAAACACGAACATCTGCTGGGATCCATTTCTCACATTTCAGTGTGAGTTCCCATGCAGGTGCTTGCTAGAAGCCTCTCTTAGACCGTGACTTCATAGGTCAAGGGCAAAAACTGAGATTGTGGTCCAGGTGAACTATGGATACTTGTTGGGTGAGTAGCCCCCACCCCTGCCAAATCTATACCCACCTCAAACCTCGGAGTGTCATCTTATTAGCTTCTGAACTCAGATAAGATAGACCAAATTCAGTGTGGTATGGCTGTTGACAGAACATGGCCTGACTGGAAGTAACAACGTTGAAGACTATTCAGTGAAGAGGAGATTTGCAGACTTAGGTTGGAGTGTAAATTCAATATGACTGGAGTCTTTATAAGAAAAATAAATGTGGTGGTGCACGCCTTTAATCCCAGCACTTGGGAGGCAGAGGCAGGCAGATTTCTGAGTTCAAGGCCAGCCTGGTCTACAGAGTGAGTTCCAGGACACCCAGGGCTATACAGAGAAACCCTGTCTCGAACCTCCCACACACAAAAAGAGAGAGAGAGAGAGAGAGAGAGAGAGAGAGAGAGAGAGAGAGAGA
>NW_021604608.1:7714521-7734347 GCF_004785775.1 Grammomys surdaster
AGAGAGAGAGAGAGAGAGAGAGAGAGAGAGAGAGAGAGAGAGAGAGAGAGAAACAAAGAAAGAAACAAAGAAAGAAATGCAGCTCACAGATCCAGAGAGACAGTAGAATACTATGTGATGATCCAGGACAAGTCCAGAGTGATGAGCCTACAGACCAGGAGACACCAAACATTGCTAGGAACACCAGAAATGAAGGAGAGGCAAGGAAAGATTCTTCCTCAGCCCTCCACTATGTGTGGCCCTGCTGGCAACTCCATTATAGCCTTCTGGTCTCTGGTGCTGTGAGAAAAAGATTTCCAATGTGGTAAGCACTCTGGTAATGTGTTCAGCAACCCTAGGAAGCAGATGCATCATGCGGTGCTGATACTGTTGGCATGGGAACCTTAACTTGAGAACATTGTTTCAAGACCTTTCTACAGGAAAAAAAATTAAAGAGTTCAGATGATGACTGTGTGAAAAGGGGGCATTCTAACACGGATGTTTTTTTCTCTTTTATATAGGATCTGTAGTAGACATAGTTGTTTGGGGGTTACCCCAAAGCATTCTGGATTTTGTTCCTAAGAAATGATCATGAAAATGATTATTCTATATACTACTGTGAAGTTGGATTTTTCTTTCTGTGGTCTGATACAATCAGCAGTGGGCACATGACCCAACCTTGGCCACATTATACTCTCTGTTCTGGAACTTTGGATTCAAAGCCATGCCGATGCACACATCTGGCATCGACTATTCCCACTGCTGTGCCCAGACATTGTGATGGAATGGGTGTTAAGGTTGGGGTGCCATGCTTTAATCTTCTACCATCAGGTCAATTCTCCAGCGTCCTGAAGATTCTGCAAGTTTCCAAAAATACTCCCAGTATATCTTTTTGTTACATTACAATCTGGTTTTATTGCTTGCTATGCTTGCTATAAATAATCGAACATAGATTATCTCTCATCTTCACATGTCCCTGATGTGGTCTCAATGTAGTTAAGCTGAGTTTTCATTGTTATGTCTTGGCTCTGAAATGCTGCCCCACTTCCCCACAAGCCTATGTTAACTGCCCTGCCCCCTTGCAGCGCAGCAATGTTTGAGGGGAAGTATTTGGGACACTGATTCAATTGAGGGCTCTGCCTTCATTGATAGGTTCATGCATTTATGGATTTGTACTAGATCTTAAGGAAGGGACTTTGTCATAAACATGAGCCCTCTCCTTCTGCTTCCCAAGCATCATGAGATGAGCAGCTTCGCTCCATCGTGGGTATATACACCCACGACTATGCCCCTATGCTACGCCTCAACACAGGCACAAAGCAACGGCTGAAACTATGAGCCCCAAATCAGCATTTCCTCCATGGATCTGATTTCTCTGGGGCATCAGCATTTGTCTTACTGATGAAATGCTAACACAAACATCTGGAGGGCTTTTCCTGGTTATAAATGTCACGTGACTATTGTCACAAAGAGAGGGTGCCTGCTAAATATTTATTTGTAAAGATAGTCTTTTAGGGCCGAAGAGATGACTCGTAGTTTAGAGTGCTTACTGCTCTTCCAGAGGATCCGAGTTCAGGCAGAACTCTCTTCAAGTGGCTCACAGCTGCGTATAACTCCAGCTCTGGAGCATTTGATGCCCTCTTCTGGCCTCTGTAAGCACCTGCACACACATCACTCACACACATACACACATACACACATACACACATACATACACACACACATCACACACACACATACACAGACAAAAATCAATCTTTTTCCAATACAGTTCTTTGTTTGACTTTTGTTTAGTTAAATGCCATTGCCCAAATAACAAGAAGGAACATATTGCTTCCCTAAAGGGTGATTTCTTGAGGAAGGGTGTTTATCCTAAGGACTCTAGGGAAACAACAGAACTGGTGAAAATATCAACCTTTATCCCAGCACTGGGCAAGAGTTTCACAGCTGCCAGCTTGTTGGGTAAGGTGATGCTAACGCAAGCTTTGTGATTAGCCTAAAGGTCTGCCTCAAATTTGCATGAATTCCAGATGCAGCTCTGAAAGAGAAGCCTCTGGATATTAGGATGTTGCCCTACCTTTTCTGTCTGAGATGAATTACCCCTCTTGCTGATGTCACCTGCCTCCTTCACCTGAGCCACTTTATAGTGCTTCAATTGTTGATCTCAACAGCTTCCTCACTACCCTGGAGGTCGGTTTCCCATGCCGGGTATTACAACTATGTTTTGTAAGCATTGGATAAATTAGTCTAACTTTCCCCCTTTGCTGGTGTAATAAACTGAAATAATCCCAACTCATACCAGCTCCTTGTTTACCAAACTCCTCCCTCTAAACCTGGTCATAGAGTCAGACCTGTTGAACAAAATTCCCATGAGCTCCTTCTCCAAACCCCACATCCCCTGCCGTGAACTCCAAACCACCATTGCCTACATCCCTTCTAGATTCTCCCTCCAACATGGGAAACAGGCAACTTTCCCTGCCGCCCTCCCACAGGTTTCACAGTGCGTCTCAAAATGCTCCTGTGTTAAAATTAAAGGAATAGCAAAGTGCCTTCCAAAGTTCAGTCTGAGTTTAGAAAATTCATTACACTGAAAAGAGAAAAAGAATTTTTCTTTATTGCTGATAGTTAGTGGCATTGATGGATCACGGCAGAGCCATCCGCAATATGGCCAAATAACTTCGCTGGAGAGGATTTTATATAGCTACAGCTAAAATTCAATGAACTGATTCAGAAGACTCAGTATAAAATATAACAGTGGCTTCCAGTGCCAAATCAATTTGGGGGCTTGAAGAGAGAGAGAGAGCCTTCGTTCCCTCCCCTTTCATGGATGTGACTTTAACTAGACTGTAAATTCCGAGGCAGAGGAGTGGCAGGCGGTCGGTTACAGCAGGTGATTTAAGAGACCTACCATGAAAAATCAGCAAGTGGTGGCAAGCACCAGCACTTAGAGAGCATGTGACTATGGGGAATGTCCTCAAGAAAAGTTGAAAAGCTCAAAGGATATACTGGGAAAGGGAGTTGTGTGTGTATGAAGAAGAGAAAGCTGAATGCTTATCTTCCTCTCTCGCTCTCCTCCTTATATTTTGAAATAGGATCACACACTGGACCTGGAGCTCACTGATGGGCTAGGCTGGCAGCCAGCAAGCACGTGGGATCCTCCGGTCCTCACCTCCCGATGCTGGGACTTTAAGTGTGTGCCACCATGCCTGGCTTGTTAAATGAGTGTTAGGAATCCAGGCTCAGTTTGGATGGTACCATCACTGGGCAGGAATTCCTTGGGTCTCTAAGAAAGCAAACTGAGCAACCCATTGGGGAACAAATCAGGAAGCAGCACTCCTCCGTGGCCTCTGCATCAGTTCCTGTCCTGAGTTCCTGCTGACTTTCCTGAATGATGAACTATGAGCTGTAAGATTAAATACATTCTTTTTTCTCCAAGTTGCTTTTGGTCATAGTGTTTTGTCATAGCAACATATAGCTAACCAAACACTGTCTTCCCCTCCTCCTTCTTTAAACATCTCCTCAGCCCACATCTCTCATGGCTCCTTTCTTGCCACCTGTTTAAGTTCTTACTCCAACTTAAACACAGCTACCAAAAAGTCAATCGAAGATGTACATATAAGAGAGAACACGAGACATTTGTCTGGGCCTAGGTTACCTCACCCAGTATTGTATTTCCAGATCCCATTCATCTTCCTGAAAATTTCAAAATCCCCCTTTGCTTTAGAATTCCACTGTGCACGTCTTCCACATTTTCCTTGTCTGCTCCACACCTGATGGACATCTATGATAACTCCGATTCCTAACATTGTGAATAGGGCAGCAGTACGTAGGTCTGTGTAGGTATCTCTAGAGTAGGGCACAGAACCCTTTAGATAGACGCACAGGAGTGGTAGAGCTGGGTCATACGGTAGTGCTAACTTCTGCTTTTTGAGGAACCGCCACACTGGTTTCCATAGTGACTGTTTCAGTCCACACTGCCATCAGGCACTGTTGGCAATCAGGCACATCCACGGACAGCTAAAAGCGACTCAGCGACAATCAGGCATCTTTACAGCCAGCTTTTGAAGGACCCTATGCCAAAATGCTTTATCACTAGCTACCCAAGAGACTGCACATTGTCATCCCTGTCCCATCTCCCCTTGCGCATGTGCCAGGGCCCCAGTAAAAAGTCACATTCCCCCTTCTTCCACTCTCTTTCCTCTCAGAGGCCACCTCTGTGCCTCCTCCCCTTTAATAAAAGCCCTTCCACGTGAGATCTGTCGCGTGGTGTGATTTTGTTGGGACCGCTGCCTAAGTCCCATCAGACACCATCACCCAGTACCATAGCATCAAGGAGTTACAGTTCCAAAACATGACTTTTGAGACAATAGTAAGGCCTTTCCCAAAAATGTCACCAGGGTCTATGTTTAGGAGGAAGGAGCAGGGGCCAGGACCTGGGAAGATGAAGAGGACATTGATCACTATGGTAGTTTATTAACATACTTGTGGGTACCACCGATATCCAGTTGGCCCCCGGACTGCAGGCAGCAAGTGACAGATCACATGTGTGCTTCCTCATTTAACACTCTCCTATCTTCCAGATCTGCTCGTTGCCAAGAGTTTCCAGGGCAAGCTGCCCCAATACTTCGTTTCAGCATGATTTATCCTCACTCAGATTTGGAAGCTTTTAAACTCGTGCGGGGGTGGGAGTCGGGGTGGAGGGTCGGGGGTGGACAGCATGGCCCTTGGGAATGCACTGTCACACATTAGCAGTTGATTTTAAACACCAAATATGCTGCCGTCAGTCATGGAGGGACATAATAATACGACTTCAAAAGTGCAGGGTCCAAAAGAAAGGGCATTATTAATGGGAAAAAATTTTAAAGTTATATTAAACAGCCTCGAGTCTAGTGGAAAAAGCCAAGAAATGGGAACAAAATTAGCATTATTATAGCTTTTCATGGTAACTTACTCTGGGTTTTTATGGTGGCTTTATAAAAAAGAGGAGGAAAGGGGGACAATGTAGCTGATCATAATTTATCCAACCAAATACATTTCCCATCCGTGGCGCACCTGCGATCCAGACTGTATTTAAAGTGTTTTCTTTGCAGGCCCTTCCCGTGGCCATTTGCACCTTGCAGTGTCCTTGGGGAGCAGTAAACAGAGGAGCTATTGGAAGCCTTTCAGGAAAAGGTTCAACGTATGGGCCAGGGATTGTGCCTATTAATTTACATTTTAATAATCCAAACCCCCACAAAGCCCGCAGTAGAAAGGCTCCCTAGGAGACCCTAGGTGACTGGCAATAGCCCTGACCTCAGGTGTCAGAGGACAAGAAGGTTGGTCTGAGAGGGCCAGGCCTTGCTCCTTCCCCCTTCTTGTGTTTGTTGTTGAGTTTTGGTTTATTTATTTTGTGTGTGTGTGTGCCTGTGTGTGTGTGTGTGTGTGTGTGTGTGTGTGTGTGTGTATGTTATTTTTTTGAGACAGGGCCTTACTGTGTAGACCTGGCTAATCTGGAGCTTGCTATGTAGCTGAGGCAGGCTTTGAACTCGGAGAGATCTGCAAACTGTCTGAATCATTTCGTTAACTTGGTTTGGAAGTTTAAATGACTTTGGGGGGGGATCCTTTTAATGGTCAGAAACACATATAATATAGACTTTAACACCTTTACTAGTTTAACTGTGAAATCCAATGGTCTGAAGTGTATCTTATTCACAAAGGCAAATCCTCAGGGTCTAACCACTGCTCATAGCTCCTCCACCTCTTAACACTATTACCTGGCAACAGCTACATCATAGAGAAGAACGTTCACACCATAGCCATGTAGATAACCATAGCTATAGAGATAAGTAGCTAAGGTAAGTGTACACTATACACGTTATAGAATTCTAGTCAGTTCTACATATGGGGTATGTAACATGGGAAACTGAACCATACATGGTAGAGTCTGAAGGGGCATTTACAATAGTAGAAATACAGTAGCTAGCTTCGTGTGCCACCTTACAAATTAACTGGAATGCACAAAGGGAGTTTTCCCCCCCTCTGCTGCCCTAGAGGACGAAGCTTCCACGGTGCCACAGAAATGAAAGCAAGTTAATCCAACCCAACCAACATCGAGGAGTTTCCAGTGCTGGCCCAGGCTGATGGTCCAAGCTTACTGCCTCACTGGCCCTCAATCAACATAAGAAATGACTTTCAGAGTGACTTCCAGAGCTGTCCTGTTCTGGTAAAAGCTACTGACAGCCTGAGCTTTCTCCAGCCTGAACTTTGAGTTTGTTATACTTCCATGTTGAGAGGGCTCATCCAGACCTGAGCAGTCCAGCCTATTAAATAAGCTGCTTAGACCCAGTATGCCTGTTTTCTCCAGCATACTTACACTCACAGTTTACCCCAGGCTCCTGACGATGCCAGATCGACAGGACCCAATAAGTAAGTGGCATTGCAGATGCCACAAAGAATGGGGAGTGCTGCTGCACTGGAAAAATGGATAAACAGGCCATAATATTCCCTCCAAAGTAAACAATAACCCCCCAAACCCATACATTAAAATTTAGACCTAGATTAAGGAGGTATAAACTTGTCAGGGCCTCCAGAGGTTCAGAGGGCACAGTATATGATTGATAAAGTTGATGCAGCCCAACGGGAAACTGGAAGCTTCTATATTTGGTTGGTTTACAAAGCATGAGAAAGTTCTTCAGCGAGATTATAGTTTCAGCATCCCGGCTGTTAGAACCATATGTCCATATGTTACTAGACACATATGTGACAGGGAAAGATACTACAGGAAACCTCTGGTCCAGCCGTAGAGACATAGAATTCTGAGGGAAAGACCATGAGAGCAGAATACCATCCAGACCCAATAGAGACCTGGCATATGATTGGGCCGAAAAAACCGAGACCATGATCATAGACATCACTTAACTGTGGGGCCACTCTAATGTTTGTCATAAAAAAAAAAAAATTTCAGCAGACACCAGTGACCTTTGATTGTAAGGTAGAATGGCCCCTCTGGGATCAGAAGGTACAGGTTGGTCTGCACAGATCAGTAGTTCAGATCTTAATGCGTGCCACTGACCAATGTTTGATTGACTCCTCTTCAGCCCACACGTTTGATAATTCATGCAGCGTCCTCTACAACTAGACAAAGGAGGAAAAGTGAATCCAAACTCAGCCCACTGATTTACTGACTTACTATGTAGGTGTAGGCCTAAGACAACCACCAGACTACAGCAATAGAAAGAAGAGAATGGGCTTAGATTCCAAGTGAGCAAGCTCTGGTCTATGAGCCAAATCTCCCCCTAGTACTTGTTTTTATAAATAAAGTTTTATTTAAACAGCCATACCCGGGCTGGAGAGATAGCTCAGTGGTTAAGAGCACTGACTGCACTTCCAGAGGTCCTGAGTTCAAATCCCAGCAACCACATGGTGGCTCACAACCATCTGTAATAGGATCTGATGCCCTCTTCTGGTGTGTCTGAAGACAGCTACCGTGTATTCATATATAATAAATAAATAAATCTAAAAATAAAAAATAAAAAAAAATAAACAGCCGTACCTCTTCACTTTCATATTATTTGTGGCTTCATTTCCACTGTGATATCTGATCGGTGCATTTGCCACAGAGACCAGACGGTAGACAAGAAGTAAAGTACTTACTATCTTACTTACTATCTTTACAGTTCGCAGATGCCTTACTCAAGTATTTGTTAAGGCACTATTGTCAGACTGAGAACTGAGAGGTTTGGGGCAGTCAGATGTGGACAAGCCCATGAGAGTAGACACAAATCGTAATAACTTTGAAGACTACAGTTAAGCTCACAGGCTTCAAGAGCAGAGCGATATTAAACAACCAATGGACCAATGACTTAGCCAGTACACAGGAACAAAAGTCCAGCCTTGATCCTGGCAGTTTTTGTGCAGTCACTATGGCTATGACAGGAGTTTGTCATAGGTCGAATAGCACAGGCTATCGCTCACCGGTGTTCACAGCTGCTAACACTATTGAGTCTATAGACTTCCAACAATAGAGAACAATGAACTCTTATCTATGGTACCATTTCTGGAGGAGTCCAACAGCCACTTGAAAGCTCTGATGCCTTCATCTGATGCCTTCCTGTGCAAAAAGAACAACTTCACCCTGACCAGGATTGTGTCCTCAGAATTGTTTTGCAACAAGAAGCATCATGATCAGAAGGCTTGTAAGGGTTTTCTTTATTTCACTAGAAATGACAAAACATTTGCTACGCCAGCAGTCTGCAGTGGAGATGACAGAGCCAGTGAACCCAAGGACAGTCTCTAGCACATAGAAACGGTAACACCACCTAAAAACTATTAAAAGACTCAGGTCGCACCAGATGTGTCCTCTAACCACAGTGGAGTTAAATTTGAAATCAATAATAGGCCTACCTCTGGAAAATTTGCAAACAACCAAAGTGGGTTTTGTTTTTCAGTTTTCCATTGCTTCGGGAGGAATGGAGGGAGTGGACACTGTGGTCAGGATGTATTGTGTGAGAGAATAGTAAAAATAAAAATAAAAAAAATAGGAAGAAAGAAAGTAAACATGCCTGAGATAGTCAGTTTATAAACAGGAAAGGTTTGTTGGGCTCTCAATTTTGAAGTTTCAGCACATGATTTGTTTCCACTGCTTTAGGTCTGTAGTAACATCACGGCAGGAACGCATGGTTCAGCAAAACCATTCACTTCATGGGCAGAGACAAAAAGAAAAGAGAGCCGGTTCCCATAATGCTCTTTGAGAGCATACTTCTAATGGCCTAAGGCCTTCCACTAAGGAAGTCCAAGTTGGGAACTTACCCCTGAGCCTCCAAGAGGACAGATTCTCCTATAGCTCAAGCTAACTTCAAATTCACTGTGTAGCTGAGGTTAGCCTTGACCTCAACATTCTCCTGCCTTTTCCTGCCTGGTGCTGTGATTACAAGTGTGAGCCACCATATCAGGTTTGAAGGTATGTCTTTATTAGCACATGAGGGAAGCAGTCGACTGTCCTGGGGAGGACAGTGCAGGCAGGGTAGCCTGGAAGAGCTTCTGCACTGGGCTGTTTGGGGAGGGTCAAGGTGAGTTCAGTTGTGCCTCTGCTTCTCAGGAGTATTTTTAGTGGCAGATAAACAAACAGGAACAAATCCTGCAGCGGAGTGCTCCTATGCAGCCTGCAGTCAAACTAGGTCAGCCTAGGCCCTGAAGAGGCACACGGTGTCCCAAAAGCAATAGCAGGTGACCAGCAGCAGGCTTCTTGCCACTGAGTGGGCTTGAGACTCTCAGAGTCCTTGGCCCAAACAAGTCTGAGCAAGTCTGGAATCATCATCTCCATGATCCCCATTTGTACAGGACTGTGTCCCCACCAAAACCTAAAAGCCATGGGGCAGAAAGGCATAGGCCCCATAGATGAAACACCACCAAGCCACTCTGTGGAGACGTCGGTGACTTCCAGTGGCCTTGGAGCTGGTGGCAGACTTGTAGCTCTGCTGCAGTTGCTAGACACATAGTGCCCTATGTGTCTCCTGGTCACCAGATGTAGGATTTGAGGTCAGAACTCCTCAGTCACCAAGGACACCTAAGAGAGCCAGCTACATGTTACCACAGCATACCCAACAACAGTGCATGTGTACAGCAAGTGCTCAGGAAACTCCACTGAGCTAGGACTGAACATAGCTGTCCACAGTGCTTTGTCTCCATGTTTTAACTGCCTCACCACAAGCTGGTATAAGCCGTGAGTCCCTGGAGGTCTGTCTGTCCTCTGGGCCACATATGGGCTCAGAGTTAAGGTCTCTCAGCAGATTCCTAGTACAGGAGATGAGGTAGGGTACCTCTGTGTACCACTCTCCTGCTTGAGAGCTTCTGCTCACTTCTCAGGGGAAAAAACAAAAGTCCATCCTCTTCACCATGTAACTGGATTTGGCCATACTGTAACCCTCCAGCCCATCTCCTCCCAGCCCTCTGTCCTTCTGGTTTCTCTAGCTCCTTCCTGGTTCCTGTGCATCTGGGTCCTTCTCCATTCAGGCTCAGCTCAGCTGCCACGCATGACCCCTGTGCATAAGATCCCCACCCCCACTCCATCTGTTTTATGCCCTAAGGGAATCTGCCAATGTCTGTGATGACCGCTTTCGATTTGTGAACTTCCTGTTTCATGGTCTCTCTTGGCCAAACTACAATATTTTCCTTTCCTTTCTTTCTTTCTTTCTTTCTTTCTTTCTTTCTTTCTTTCTTTCTTTCTTTCTTTCTTTCTTCCTTCCTTCCTTCCTTCCTTCCTTCCTTTCTTTCTTTATTTATTTATTTATTTATTTATTTATTTTATTTTTTTCTTCTGACTTTATGCCTTGTGCTTAGGGAAGAGTTGCCATCTACTAAAGCTTAGTATGTAATTTCTCAGTAAGTGAAGACGGAGGCTATGAATCCTCTCAGAACCTGGGTTTGAGTCTTTGTTTTGAGAGTAAAAAATGAGGCTGCTGATCGGGACCATCCAGCAGGACGTTTTGGGAGCTGCCTTATTCTGAGAGCCTGCTGCTCACAGTGTGGAGAGTAGCTTCTCAGTGGGAAAGAAGACAGTATGTTTGTTCATGGGTGATGTTGCTTGCCCAACCCAGCTCTCTTGTGGGAAATGAAGGAGCCAACTTCCCTTATTCCCAGGCTATGAGATCACATATCTTCCCACGCTCCCTACATCCAAGGGAAACTTTTTGTTTCTTAAGCCAGGCTAGCCTCCAACTTGTAATTCATGTGCTGTTACTTCCTAATACATGAATTAGCAGTGTGATAGTTGAGAGGTATTAAGAACTGGGCCTCATGCTGGGCGCACTCCTTTAATCCCAGCACTCGGGAGGCAACAGCAGGCAGATTTTTTGTGGGTTCGAGGACAGCCTGGTCTTCAGAGCAAAGTCCAGGACAGCCAGGACTATACAGAGAAACTCTACCTCAAAATCAAAGATCTGGGCCTTTTAAGAGGAGGCTGAGCTAGCATCTCACCTTCGCAGCGAACTGAATGAAGCAAGGCCTTTCTCAAGGTGCTTTGCTAACTGCTCTGCTTTTCTTCCACACAAGGAGACAGCTGGAAGGCCCTCACCAGGCTCCAGGGCCTTGATCTTGGACTTCTCAGCCCACAGAACTGTGAGAAGCCAATTTCTGTATTTATAAAAGACTCAAGCATCCATGTTCTGTTATGAAAGCCCAAAGACAGGAAATCGAGGGAGGTAGTGAGGAAGTGAGGGAGAGAGGGGGAGGAAAGGAGGGAGGGAGGTGCTGAGACTGAAGAAATAAAAAAAAGAGGTGAGGGATGGGGGGTCACTCACCTTAGGCCAGTTACTAAGCCAGTGCTTTTCCTCAAAGTTACTTCCGTTCCTGATAAATCGATGGCTTGGTAATTGACTGGTTGTGTCTGTTCTCCCTCTCCTTCTACCATGCAGATCCCAAGAATGAAACTCTTTACTACCTTTATCTACTGAGCCATCTTGCCAGTCCCCGTTAAGTTCTTTTTAAGATATACTGTGCTCAAAAAGATCCTGATGAGTTGATCAAAGACCTTTGGAGAGATGCCAGGTCTGTGAGAGATGCTCTGTGCCTGGTCCCAATCATCCTGGAACAGAGGAAGAGACTAAGTGTGAAAATGCCTCAGGGAGCAGTCGGGCAGTATGGCAGGAGGTACTGAAAGGGTGTGAAGAAATGAGACAGGAGAAAGACAGGAACCCTGAGAAGGGAATTCGAAGCCTCCTGTGGGCAATGAGGGCTCAGTCCTTGGGGGACACTTTGAGGAAAACAGTGCAAATCACAGCTCATAATTGTCCCATTGAGGACTGATAGCTGAGGTATTTATTCACTAAATTTTGTTCCCTGAGGTGGAGAGGCAATCTGAGGACATTTACTTTCTGGTATTTTCAGCTTATTGTATATACCTCTGGGGACAGAGGATGCCCTGGGGCAAAGGAATGCAGGGAACCTTGATTATGAAGGCAGGTGATCTTTCGGAAGGTTCCAGATGGTGTTTGCTACACCACAGAAGACAGGGAGAAATGCAAAGCCCTTGACAAGTGTTCTGATCTGCTGGAGCAAGCCTTCCCTGAAGCCTAAATCTAGAATTCTCATTTATCCACCCCTATGAATTTTGCATATTTTTTAAAAAAGGTTTGGCTGAGTTTTCTGGCTTTTTCAATGTAATTAGTTTCTAACTCATCCCTTCCCTAAAGTTGTTCTAACAACCGAATAGACTCAGCAGGACTTCAGAGTCAGGAAACACGGCAGGTGAGTAAACCAAGCCATCATTTTCTTTCTGCAACCAGAGTGTAGGGGTCAAAAAGTTAGGAGCTACATAAGCTAGAGGCTAATTTCTCTTTATAACCTAAAGGCCGCCCTAGCAAAGCATCCTAAACAAGGATTTGACTCTGCTGTGGGTTTGAATGAGAATGTTCTCTGTATCACTCAGTGCTCTCTAGAGTCACAGAATGTATGAGATAAATCTCTTACTTTATAGATCCCCTATACATAATGTAATATACAATATATTACATATATCACATACATAATATATGATATACATTATACAAACATATATGGCTGCAGTCCAACTGAAATATATGGAATGAGTTACAGGCTGCAGACTAACTAATCCAACAATGGCTAACTGTGAATGGGAAATCCAAGAGTCTAGCAGTTGCTCAGTCCCACGAGGCCGGGTGTCTCTATATGTTAGAATCATGAAGACACAGGCTCTAATGCCAGTGACGAAATGGACACCCTAGCAAGGAGAGGGCAAGCAGGCAAAGAGCAAACGCTCCCTTCTTCTATGCCTTATAGAGCCTTCCAGCAGAAGGTATAGCCCAGATTAAAGGTGCATCTCCCTGCCTCAAGATCTGGATTAAAGGCATGTGTCTTCCTGTCTCAAGATCCAGATGGCAGAATTGTCCTCTATTTCTGGATTGTAGTTCACTTCAGACATAGTAAAAGTTGACAACCAAGAACAACCATCAAAGCCCTCCAAAGGCTCACACATTTGAACACTCTAGCCCTAGTTGGTAGAACTGTTTGGGAAGGATTAGGCAGTGGGGCCTTGTTGAAGGAGGTATGTCACTTGGGACAAGCTTTAAGTGTCAAAAGCCTCTAGCCATTCCCAGTTAGCTCTCTCTCCTAGTACTTATGTCTCAAGATGTGAGCTCTCAACTGCTGTCCTAGCACCATGCCTGCCTGCCTATTGTCATGCTCCTCACCATAAGGGTCATGGACTCTAACTCTCTGAAACCATCAGCCCCCAATAAACTCTTCTATAAGCTGCTTTAGTCATGGTATCTCCTCATAGCAATAGAAAAGTTACTAACACAGAAATTGGTACCAGGAGTGGGGTTTTGCTATAACAGGCCAGCCCATGCTGGTTTCTGAAGGAATGTGGAAGACAATGAGACTTTGGCTAGGAACATGCTTAAATACAATAAACTGGGCTTAATGGGCCATCCTACTAAGGGCCTGGAAGGTAATATTGAAAACAGTGTGAACTGTGGATGTTTCAGAAGGAGACAGTGTTAATAACTGGGCTAGAAATCATTTTGGGGGTATTTTGGCAAAGGATGCAGCTGATTTTCCCCCCCATGTTCTAAGACTCTGTCTATGGCTAAGTTGAAAAATCCTGGAGTAATTACCTTAGCAAAGAAAATTTCAAGACAGTGTAACACTGATTCTTTCTGTGGTGATAGGTTACTACTCTTATGTAATTCTGGGATTTAAAAAAAAACAGGTTGGACAAAAATAAATATCAAACGTACAGTTTGGAATGAACAAGAATGTCAAGAAACGCAATGCTGGCTCTTGCTGAAAGAGGTCAGGAGAGACTTGCTATGACATAAAAGGCGAAGCCTAGAGAATTGTCTGCCTCTAAAAAGCAACAACACAGTAAGGCATATGCAAATGTAATTCAAGGAGGGGCCAAGTTCCATCATGCCTGAATGGCTGAAGTTGGCCTCAAACTTGGTTAGGCAGGTGACTCTGCCATCATAACCATGAAGGATACACCAATAGAGGGGTTGTGGGATCCTGAGAGGTTAAGGGGGTCTGCTAAAGTCAGGTGTGGCAGTGGAGTCCTGCTGGCAGCTCAAAGAGGCCATTGTAAGATATGAAAGTAAAGCCTGGGCTGTGTTAGAGACCCCAGAGAGGGACCAGAGGGGCCAGAGCCTTGGGATATCTGTCAAGGAAAGCTGCAGACAGTGAGTGGTCCCAGCCCAAGAGAACCATATATTACAGTCAGCAAAGATGGAAGAGTGGAGCCATCTAAGACCTTGGACATCAGACATGAAGCTACAGGACCCAGAGTTTGCCTTGGTGGGGTTTGGTTCTCCTTTTGTTCCATATTTCCTCACGGTGCCTCCTTTCTTCCCGTTTGGAATGGTAATGCATATTACGTCATTGTATGTTAGAACTATGCAACTTATCTTTTCATCTTACAGGGGGTTACAGTTACCTTGAGTCTTTCAGTGTTGACACAGTAAAAGACTATGGAGATTCTTGATGTCTGACTAAATTTAGTTTGTATTATGATAGTGCCATGAGTCTGTGAGAACCAGGAAGTGAAAGTGATGGTTTGAATGAGAATGTCCTCCCTCATAGGCTAATACATTTGAGTACTTCATCCCCACTTAGTAGGACTATTTTGGAAGGACTAGGATGTATGAATCTCATTAAGAGAGGTATGTCACTGGGGTAGGCTTTGAGTTTCAAAAGACTTTAGCCTTTCTCAGTTATCTCTCTCTTCCTCATGCCTGTGAATCAAGGTAGAAGCTCTTAGCTACTGCTCTAATGCCAAGCCTGCCTGCCTGCTGCCATGCTCCCCACCACGAGGATCATGGAACTGTAAATAACTGAAATTATTTCTTCTATAAGATGCCTGGCTCATGGTGTCTTATTGAACCAATAGGAAAGTAAGACATTCTCCTGAATATAGGTACAGTACATTGATGTTTAGTCCCCAAGATGGAATTCCTACTCACAATCTCACTGTAAAAGGTCCCTACGTGCTTCCTTGATAGAGAAGATAGTCTCATAAGCAGTACATAGGAAATAATCAAGAATTATTTTATATGTGCTATAGAATAATTGCTTCCATATATTTGATAAACAGGAAAAGAAGAGATTTCTTTTGACATCTACATGGTCTCAAAAAGTTCTGTGGAGTCTAGAACACACCCGGGTTCCAGGAAGATTGGCTTATCTTTCTGAGACCTCCTGATCGCCCATTCTCTGGCACCCAATCTCAAGCTTAGCTCCCCACTTACTCAGCAGAGTGAAGGGAAGAGATCATTTTCACTCCCTGTGCGGCCACAAGAGGGCGCACTTAATGGCCTTCTAGAACTGAGAAGGAAGCCACCGTGGGTCAGTAAAAACTGACAAAAGAAAACTTGGTTTAAAAGGTGTCGTCGGTCAACCTCCTCCCCCCACACCTCGCCCACCCCTTTCTTGCTCTAAGCTGAATGCAATCAGCGAACACTTTCAGTCTGTTTGAGCATCCTTCTTAGGATGCGAGAGGTGGTGTCCTATTACAGCTAGGTCTTTTGATGATGGGCATTCCCATATTCCAGGAGCTGCTCCCTATACTTTATAAGGCGAATGTCAGAGCGATGGGATTCAAGATGCCAAGAATGAGGAAAGTTAGCGTTGAGCCCTGCGCCTGGAACACTGACAATGGAGCCGGAACAAGTGTTTACCTCCGGAGATGCTGCTCTTCATTCCCGATTGTTTCTGAATAATGCCCCATCACCTCCCTTCCCCGGCGTTTGTCTAGATCTTTTCTACTCATATTTGAATTGATCCTCGCTCACTTTTCCTTTTTTATTATTATCATTTTGCCTGGGACTTTGGATCATTATAAGATTGCGGGTAATGACAGACTGTAATTAAGCTTAACACAGATTTTTCTTTTAGAAGAGAGAAGAATCCACCAACTGAAACTCAGATTGCCTGGGCTGTAATTTGTGGCGCTGTCACAAAGGGGTCCTTTTCCGCATGGTGCGCAGCGGTGATGAGCCAGCGCTGGGCCGAGGGTGTGCGCTTCCCTCTCACGCTCTGGAGAGAGCTGCAGGACTCGTAAATAGCTAAGTATAGCTTGAAGCTGATTACAGGCCCGATCCTCCTATTGTGCCTCATCACTTGTCATTGTTGAGGCGGCAATTGCCGCTCGATGTTTCTCTTTGTGGCTGGCTGCAGCCGGTTTTCAGGACAGGAGGAGCCTGGAGCTGGGGAGACTGGTTCTTCCCGCTGAATGGGCGTGGCAGGTGTTGGCAATGAGATTAAGAGCAGGCTCCCGGGATGGACACCTGTTGCCCCAGAACTGCTGTTTATGCACGATCTCTGTCCATGGGGGTGGCAGTAGTTTCTGAGGCCAGGCTAGCTGTGAGAACGTGAGCGGGCAGTACAATTGCCCTGGCTTGGTTTACTCAATTGTAGAAAGGGACTGTAATATTTAATTTCTTACTCACAAAGTAAATCTGAGGACCTGTGAACTGAGTATACAAATATCCTAAAAGTAGGTATAGTCCCTTGCAGACTTAAACATCCACCGTCATATAGGTATATTCCCACAATACACAGACTAGCCATAGAACCCACCTGTGTGCCGTATTGTAGTGAGTTTGTACATGCAGGCATGTGGGCGTGGTTTTAGAACACAGCTGTCTAGCTGACTGTAACAGTGACCACTGCCATCATTGGACTTTCCCTATAAAAAATCAGGCACCATTTTGAGCAGTAATATCCTTGGGATGGGGCAACTCTTCATCTTCGGGGACCTTCCTCGCCCTCGGTGCTGTGTGACTGCTGTCAGGGAACTGTCTGTATCTCTACTGCAGTCACATGACATCCTCACCTCCCTGCCCTTTCTAAATCCCCCTCCTGATGGGATGGAAGGTGGGAACTGTAAAGAAACGATAGCTGTCTGGGATGAAGGATAGGTACTTCTGATCACCCAGCAGACTGAAATGTCACACCGTACCCCATGAAAATATGCAATTAGTATGTCAGTAAAAAATAAAAATAGGCTTAGAAATGTACATTCTCATGGAGGAAAAAAGAATTAAAATATCCAACTGAGAACAAGTTTCCCAAGCATAGATGTAGTGCCCGGTGCAGTGTTTGGAGCCAAGGGTGCCACCAAGTGTCTGTGTCATAGAGAGGGCCACCGTTCCCACCAGGATGTATTGCAGTGTAAATGGTGCCGCTGGGTATGGACAAAGGTACTGTATCTGTTAAACTCCTTTTTCTTTCTTTAGTTTGGATCTCTGATACAGACTAGTCTCAAACTTGCTATGTAGCTGAGGATACCTTGAACTTCTGTTCCTTCCACATCCAAGACCAACCTCACCCCCAGTGTCGGATTACAGAATAAGGCCACCATATTTAGTGTATGCGTTGCTGGGCATCCACCCAGGGCCTTGCTTGGGCATGCTCTGTGAACATCCCAGCGACTGAGCTACATCCCCACGTAGATGTACTAGCTACTTTTCTTGTTGCTATGTGTAAATATATGACAAGAAGGAAAGGTTTATTTGGCTCGTATATGGGAGGCACAGTCCACCATGGTGTTGAAGGCATGGCTGCAGGGGCAGTTTCCCCCTTGGCAGCAGAAGCAGGATGCTTCTTGGTGGCTAATGAAGCAGAGAGGGGACAAGAAACAGGATGGTCTATAAACCTCCCCCCACCCTATGGACACAATTCCTCTAGCTAGGCTCCACCTCCTAACTATCCTCCTGCCCCCACCCTCCACTCCAGCCCTCTCCCCCCAAAAAACCAACAATCCAGCACTACCAACTGACAGTGTGTTGAAATGTATAAGCCTGGGATGGGGGAGGGGGCATTGTCCATCCGAACCATGACACTGTCTCATTGCTACTTTGTATAAGCTTATGAAAGATAACACCTAAAGAAGAATTTAGATTCATTCCGCACCTTGTTTATTTGGTTATTCTGAGTTGGGTCTCACTATGTAGCCAGAGCGAGTCTTGAGTTACATAGCCCCTGCTTTGGCCTCCCAAGGGCTGGTTCAGACATACCCAGCTTCTTTGTCCTTTTTAGTGTATTCAAGTTCACTCTGAATGTACTTTGGGGTTTGCACTCTGTTTTATAGAAGAGTGCTGGTCTAGACAGTGGGGTGTGGTGAGGGGCTTTGAGCCAAAATAGCATCCAGCTGCTATGGTCTGCACAGTTTTAGTCTCACGGGTCTCTTCTGTACTGACAGTCTTGGCTGGGTACCCAGTGGGCTTGCGTTTAAAGAGCCTTAGCCTTAGATTACTGTGTAATCTAATTTTTGTCCAAAAAAAGTACACATGGAAATCAACTAGATGGGATCTGGGGGAGTTGTTGCTAACACAAGAAAGATAAGATGGTCATGGAGACACATGCCTGCAATCTCAGCAGCACTTAGGATGCTAGAACAAAGGATGACGAGGCCTGGGCTAGCCTGGGCTATCTAGCAAAAATCTGTCTCAAAAACAAAGCAAGGGCTGGGCATATGTCTCTGTGACAAAAAGTTTGTCTACCTGTGGAAGGACCTGTGTTTGAGTCCCAGCACTAAGGGAGGGGGTGGAAACGGACCCTTTATTCTTCCTCTGTTTTCTTGCTGGAATGCTGACACAAAGCCTAGAGGCGGTGCATCCTCTTTGGAGCCATGAGGCTGACAGTCACAGGGTAGGAATGGGTGAAGGAGACTGGATTCTTGAGTAGCATCCTCAGGCCAACACAGCCCATCTGGGGTTCTGTATCATGTGGGCAGAGGGAACCCCACCTAGGGCCAGACCACAGCAGCCGGCTTTCTGCTGGGAGTTAGTTGTGCTCCTGCCCGACAGCCCCACTTCATATGGAGTCAAAGCATCAAGGGTTTGGCACTTTCAGTTTTTCCCAAGCCTTTGAGCATCCTTGCTTTGCTGGGGAAAACGCTGAGGTGCGCCACCATGTAGGCTAATTCAGAACCCTCTGTGTAAGTTTCCCAGCCCCACCGCCAAGCAGGAAGCTCTCCCAAGCAAAGTACTTAAAAAACTTAGACAAGAACACTGGTCCATGCACCCCAAATGCTGAGTCCGCTCAGTTGCCTGCCCTCATGTTTTGCGGAGGATTGTCAGCACAACAGGAGTGAGAGATGGATATATATCAGAATTTATTAAGTGAGCTTTAAAATGATAACAATGGACAAATAATACGTGAGATTCCGAGAAGCTGAAACTTAGTCCTTGAGGCTGGATGCCTCAGTAATACGAATAGTCCCATAAAAGCTGTTTCTCAGGGTGGTAGTTGTATGTGTATGTGTGTAGCTGGTAGTCATTCAGTCTGTAAGCTCAGTACCTCAGTAGTCCCGACCTGGCAAAGGAAGCAAAGGCAAAGGAGTTCCTGGAGAGCCACTGGTCCCTATTCCGTGATGAGAGCTTGAGGACACTCTTCTGTTGTCACTGGAGGGCTTGGCAGCAGCAGTGACTGGGCAAACAGAGTAAACGGCAGGAGGATGGGCTTCATTCTGAAATACCCATTTTGATCTGGGCTCCAACCCAAAGGAGCCGCCCACAACTGGGGCGGGTCTTCCCACATCAGATGAGGCAGTTCTTCAGGTGAGGTCCCTCCTCAGGTGATTCTAACATGTGGGAAGTTGACATTGAAACCAACCATAAAGCCCCTAGAGGTGGTGCGGACCCAGCAGGGACTTGCCCAGGGTCTGACCCCTTGAGCGTATTACTACAATCCCACACAGAGGAACCCAGAAGGCGGCAGCAAAGAATGAACAAGGTGAGGCAGGCACCTCTTTGCAGTGGACCTCTGGGACCTGAGTACAATGTCAGGCATCTCAAATGATACTCTACACACACACACACACACACACACACACACACACACACACACACACACAC
>NW_021604608.1:7734357-7762687 GCF_004785775.1 Grammomys surdaster
CACACACACACACACACACACACACACACACACACACACACACACACCTGGTGGGCAGGCACACACAGGCGACTGGTGGCCAATCACTTTTTGAAGCTTAGAGAACTTAACCAATGAAGAACTGCTTGGCTCCTTAGCCTCTGACTTCTTAACAAAGTATTCTTTCCAGCTCATCCTCTGCCTCCAGCCCAAGAACATTTATGGAGAGTTACACACCGGATTCGAATCCTGGCAGCAACAGTCACATGCCCTGTGATCTTAGGAAGGTTACTTACCCTCTCTGTGCTTCTGTTTCCTCCTCTCCCAGGCTGCGGTCAACAATACAAGAACTGTGCACTGTGCCTCCGCCCCCAGCTGCCTCTTCTTAGCTTCCTTTCTTGCTATCAAAAATTCCATCACTGGGAATGTTTGTGTAAAGGGCCCGCCTTTCTGTTTTGCATCGGGCCCTATACATTATGCGAGCAACCCTGCTCCTCTATAAGACAGGAATGCTATTTGCCTCAAAGATTCACAGTGGGCAGTGAGTGAGAGAAACCATGTCAAATGTGTTTAGCCAAAAGTGGGAGAGAAGGCTCTCCATAAATGACAGCTGTTACCTGCCAGCCAGGTTAATTCTCTCATATGTCTTCACAACAGTCAAGCATCACCCCTCATTGACCTCAACACCCCAAAGGTCAAATGTACACTACGGTGGGGATGAATCTGAAGCCCACGGCAGCACTGCGTATATGGGAGTCCGGGAACAACCTTGAATTCCCTGCGTTGGAACTTCCCTCCTTAGCTCCCAAACACAGACTTGGGGAACTGCCAGTGTGACTTGACTCTGCTGGTGGCCTTTCCTAGAGAACTCAGAGCTAAGGAACTTAGCCATGGCCATGGGACTAGCAAGACCCCCATAACGTCGATCTGCTTCTCCACCCAGGAGCTCACTCTTGTCTGCATAGGTGCTCCTTAAGCCCCGCCCCCTTCCTCCAGCCCGCCATTTCTGAAGTTATCAGACCCAGTGAGCCTGTGTAACCAGCCGTACCGCATTGATAGCTCACATCCTTATTCTTCCACTCTGGGAGGACTTATATCCTGAGGTTACCTTGCAAGGCACCCTGGGAGACTGCCTATTCCAGATGTGGGGTGGATAAATATAGGGTATGGTTACCCCTGGCCAATCGGTGGCAAAACACTTCTCTTTCTATCACCTTACCATGTAGCTTCCAGATGGGTTTTGGCAACCCATACTCAGATAGTCCCTCTGTGTCACCTGAAAGGAAATCTATCCATTATATAATATAAACTTCCTCCACACATACTTCATTAAATCAATATTCTTTTAGGGTCTCGGTATAAAATATTTCCCATAGGCTGATGTTCTTGAACCTTTTGGTCCCCACCTGGCAGTGATGTTCTGGGAGGTTGTAGAATCTTTGGAAGGTCGGGTCTAGCTGGAGGAAGGACATCCATGAGGATGGGCCATTTGAGGATTGTAAACCAGATCCGTTTCCTCTTCTCACTCTGTTTCTTTCAGACGTAAGGACATGAGGTTTCCCAGCTGCACTCCACTGCCGCCATGCACCCTGTCTTCCCCGCTGTGATGGTCTGTATCCTCATACAGTGAGGCTAAGCCCTTCATCCTGTAGATCACTTTTGTCAAAAGTTCAGTCACAGTGAAAGAGAAGTTACTATTGCATGTTCTGTGTTTTAATGGACAAGGGGAAAACATCTAGTTCTAAAAGGAAGTAAGCATCTTTCTGTTTGTGTCCATTTCAGCCATAGTCTCCTGAGTACCCCACATGGCCTTTCCCGGATACTGACTTCCCTGTTCTGACCTCTCTGTTAGGTCAGCCATCTACAGTGGGGATATTAATACAATAGCTTTTCCTGAGTGTGCATGTCTGTCGGGCACTCTCTCTGGGACACACAATTCCCTACAAACCTCACCCCTGAGAGGGGCCAGTCTGTGTAGCTGCCCTCGGACTGTCCCCATTTGGAATGCCCGCTGCCCCAGTTACCACAGATGTTTGAAGGATGACCCTAAAAGCTTGGAGCTTAAAATCAGAATCATCTGATTTTTTCCCATGTTTCTGTTGACCCAAAATGTCAGGAGGTGCTCAGCTGGGTGGCCAGGTGGCAGCTGGAGCTACAAGATGGTGGGGCTGGAGTGGCCAGGCTGTGGCATCTCTTGTCTCCTTGGAGGTACTGGGTTTCTCCAGAAATCTCTCTGCTTGGCCTGGCCTGGACCTCCTCAAAGCATGGAGTCCTCAGGATCGTGGCACCCTCCACACAGACACCAAGAGTTCCAAGAACAAGTGGACCAGAAAGGAGCTGCTCCATCCTTTGTGATGGACATCCTTAGGGATACTCCAGGAGTCTTACCTTCCTAACTTCTACAATGTGTATAACCCTTTAATATCTGTGGTGCATCTAATTCTCTAAAGTCTACACTGAGTACAACAAAGCCTACAGTGTTCATGATCTCTACTGTCTACACTGTGTATAGTCCCTTAATGTCTACACAGAAAGCATGAGGCAGTGACATGCTTAGTCACATCATTGTGGTATGTGTCACACCGCATCCCGACCTAGCATGGCTTTAGTGATGCAACTTCGGATGTCACAGAACCACTTCTGTATCACTGTGTGGGTAACAAGTGAGCCATAGGCCCACCCATACTTGAATATTGGGAAACAATGTTGTCATGATTGGACAAAAGCACCCAGCCTGTGACATTAGCAGAATTAAACTTTAATTTGTGGCCCATAATTAAAATCAGAGCTGGCTTTTTTCATCCACAGCATCTTAATTTGCACCGCAGGTCTTCTGTTCTTCATGGGGAAACCATACGAGCCCTTCTCAAGGGTGTCTGCCTGTCCCTTGGTAGAGTCCCCAAGTCACATGGTGGCAGTATCTACTGTGAAGCAGGCTGTTCCAAGCCTGCCTCCCGTACAGCACAACATCTTCAAAGGTAAGAATGTGATAGGCTCAGATCTGAGCCTGAATGACACCCACTGATGCTTCTAGATTCTTGTGTCCTAGGGACAATGAACTGTACCGGGCACTCATGCTGAGCAATAGAACTAGAGTCCATTCACTGAGACAGGAGGTGCTCTGAGGGTGGGAGATGGTTTGTAAGCAGGGAGAGAGCATTGCCTCCGAAGCACTGGGCCACCAGGCTCAGATCCTTCACAGTCATTTTAACAACACATCTACCACATCTGTACGGGCGAGGGCTTTTCTTGAGCATGCTCTGTTTGTTGTATGTAGCCTAGATGGGGAAAGGTTTTCAGTCTTTTCTTGCCCGCTAGCTTCTTTTATGTTAATTTTGCTGTTTCTCCAGTCCTTACTCACTTGCTGCAGAAACAGTTGTGTATGCCTGTGAATTGCCCTCATACCCGACCCTTCCCACTCTCACCTGGTTTCACTGGGCAAACCACAAAGCCTGGGTGCCAGCAAGTGTTTCTCAGCCTCTTGTGAAGCGGCCTCTGGCACAGGTGCATCCAGCCATTTCTCAGAGCTACACCTTCCCTAAGAAGTCGTTTCCCGGTCCTGCACTGTTCCAGAGACCCAACAGAACAACCCGTTAGCTATGACACCAGCTCTGCTGCCTCTAAGGAAGGATCTTGAGAACATTTAGGCCAAGCAGGCTGAGCTGGGGCTCGCTCGGTTGTCTTCTGCAATACCCCCACCTAGTGGATCTACTGGAACGCTTCTCCAAAGGGGATGATGATTCCCAGTTGCCCCAGGGAAGAAAAGGAAAGGTTCTAGCCAGAGAATGAGGCCAGTGGGCAGCTGAAGTCCTTGAGCATCTTTCCTTAACCTCTTTAGCAAGAGTATAGACTTGACAGCAGGCCCTGTCAACTGAGACACAGATTCTGGTTCCCCTCGGTTGTATTACCACACTGAGGCTCGGCTGTCTGTCTCTTTTATAAAGAGACAGAGGAACAGGTACCCATGGGATGGTGCAGAGGAAGTGGGATCACCATCCAGAAGATGCAGGTGGACAGGGAGAGAGAGAGGGAGGGAGAAAAGGAGGGAGGGAGAGAAGGAAGGGAGAGCAGAGAACAGCTGACTAAGGTTCTGGGTGTTGGAAGTGTGGTTGGAGGGCAGGGGTAGGCCCAACAGGAATCCAGAGCCCAGGACACACCATCTCATGCATCCCAAGGGAAGCCTCCTCCTGCCACCCCACCCTCTACCCCCACCCCAACACACAGACACACATACACACACACACACACACACACACACACACACACACACACACACAGAGTATCCAGGGAAAATTTTCAGTGAGCTCTTTCAACATGACAACAAGAGAGGTGGCCCCACTGTCAGATGCAGAAGGTCTGACTCCGTGGAGCTCAGAATGTATAGGCATGCCCTTGTTAGGTGAGGTGACCTACAGGGACTGAGAGGATGGGGGAGGGGCCTTCAGAGTAAACAGGCTGCCACAGGGGTGTTCTTGAAATGAGGCTAGTGGCTGGTATCCAGAGCATTGGATGTCATCGGGCCCCTTCCCAAGGGTGCAGCATCACTGCAGGGCCATCCATCAGGGAGATCTTGGAGCTGGATGATTAGATTAAAAACAATGGTGATCCTCTCTTTTCATACAACGGAACTGAGGCACTGCCCAAGATCACTCAGAGGTTAGACAGAACCAACTTGACTTTAGCTGTCCTGAGTCAGAGACATTAAACCAAGACAGAGCGATCAGATCCGGAAAGTTCTATACATGTATATAAGCCCTTTTCTACTGCTCCAAGGACCCTGAACAAATACTGGAAAAGCCAAAGAGGGAGGAATCTGGAAGACAAGGATCTATTCAAACTCATTAAAATATCCAGTTATAGTTTGGGGTTTGGAGCTTACTCTCAGGTTACTGGAATGGCATAAGTATGGTTTATTGCTGCTTAATGTTGTAGGATACATAAAGAAACACTAGCACAGGCCTGACTTGGCATGCCAGTAATTACAGAACACAAGTGACTGGGGCAGAAGAACTGAGAGAGCTCAGGGGCAGCCTGGGCTACATAAGAAAACACTGTCTCAAATAAACAAATAAGCAAGCAAGCAGGCCAATCAGGGAAAATGAAGAAACTTTATTTCCCACACACTGAGTTGACTTATGTCCTGATTACTGCTTAGCTTAGTCTACCTGAGGCACAATTTGGTTTGAACTTGAGAGTCAGGCAGTTCCAGGTTGGAATACAGCTGAGCTGTTTGCTATTTGATCCATTAAATAATTGTTGGGGCTTCATTTTCTTCACATAAAAGTCAGTAGAAGAAGTGCATTTTATGAAGAGCAGAGACCAGCAAGAATCTTTCACAATGGGCCAGAAAGTGAGTATTGAAGGCTTGAAGTTCACAAAGCCTCCAATGCAGCTGATTCACTTTGCTACCAGGACAGAAAATGGCAGCAGATAATACTGAGTATGCCCAATGTGCCAATAAAACTTTATTTACAAAAGTGGACAGACAGGCAGATTTGCCACCCCTGGTTGTGTTACAGAGGGTCTAAAATCATCACCCCGGGCTGGAGAGATGACTCAGGGGTTAAGAGCACTGACTGTTCTTCCAGAGGTCCTGAGTTCAATTCCTAGCAACCACAGGGTGGCTCACAACCATCTGTAATGAGATCTGATGCCCTCTTCTGGTGTGTCTGAAGATAGCTGCAGCATACTCATATACATAAATAAATCTTAAAAAAAAAAAGAAAGTATTTAAAAAATAAAATCACCACCCCTCAGTTAAGGCAAAAGTGTGTGTCTCTCTCTCCCCTTTGACAGTCTGGAAAAAAACCATGTAGATGGGGCAGCTCTGCTCCCACTGTCTCTTAGAGACCAGGCTCGCCCCCACAGTCCTGAAGAATATCCCAACAGTTGCAAAGCTGAGGCTGGAGAGACTGCGGCTGAGCAAGCAGAGGTTGCAGTAGAACACAGAGACAGCAGGTTTGCAGATGTGGTGACTCCCAAAGGAGACACACAGAAGTGGCATAGAAAGGGTTGATGCTTGAAAGCCACTGTGGGGCTTCTCTTCTCCTCAGTGAGTGATGGGAAGTGGTACCTTAGCCCTGAGCCACCTGTGCTTGCCTCTCCACAGGACCTCTCTAGACCCTGGGTAGAGAACAGACTGCAATGATGGAGCTAGGCAGGCATCTGGGACCCACAAGACAGTCGGGGCAGAGACCCAAGAAAGACAGCAGAGACATGGGAAGAAGCAGGCAGATTCTGGAGTGATTTTTAAATGCTTTTTTCCCCCCTGCTCAGAAGGTTCATGATTTTGCTTGGCTTTATCGAACAATTACAAAGCACTTGACAGTCATATTCAGGATATGACCAAAGCCCTCTGGAAACACTTCATCTCTGAATGCCACTGCACAAATAGCGGCACACACAGAGGAACTGTATGTCCTTCATTAGGTGCTGAAGGATACTGCTTAGCATAGGTTATGACACATGGGGCAACAAAAGTTTGCAGAGAGAGAATGGGCAAGGCAGGAATTTCTCTCTATAAATACAAGAGTGTATGGAAGTACATTGTGTACCAATTCCCCAGGGTCAACTGTAAAGCAAATCTTGAGTTACTTTCTTTAAGATGTAGACTTTTCACAAGACAGTCCTATCCGGTAAAGAAAGAAGTACCAAGGTGAGATGGAGGTGTGGCACAGGCTAGTCCACTCCAGCTTGAGGAGCCTCAGACTCCTGGAACTCCTCAGGAAATGGAAGGCTATGGGCCTTCGTGGTCCTGCTTCTTCAGCAAGGAAATGGGTGACACTGCAGATAGAGCCCCGTGTGTATTATGTACTTTACCTTGCAAGGACAAGGCACAAGCAGAAAGTGACCAGGTCAGGCTTAAGGAAAGACATATCATCTCTAGACTGTGGCTTCCTCCCCAGACCAGCCAAAGGCTCAAAATCATATGGCCCATGATTCTTGACCAGGCCTGGTCTCTCTCATGTGCCAGCACTAGAGGGAATGGCTGGCTAAAGGTAGTAATACATTGAGTGCAGTAGACATGAGAAACAGCCGGGCGGCTTCAGAAAGCATCGCTCACGCCTATTACTAGGCAAGGGCCCCATCAGGGTCACGTAAGACCATGTTGCTGGTGAAAAACTTCACAATAAAGTGTAAACTGATCCACACGTATACGCTAAACTGAGGCCGGCATGGCTCTACCAGGAAGGCCTCATGGCTTATTGAAGAATACATGGCCAGGGTTAAAAGTGTGGGTTCTGGGGAAAGTCATGGGGTTTAGGTGAGTGAGGAAGAATAGAGACAAGGAAAACTGTAATTTGTGTTTCAGGATGGTGGGAAGATGACTCCGCTGGTAGAGTCATCACAAGCACACCACTAGCCCCGCCCCCAGCTTTGATTCCCAGGTAAAAAGTGGGCCATGGAAATGCTGGAAGGTGGAGGGAGACAGCTCAGTCCCTGGGGCTTGTTGGCCAACCAGTCCAGCCTCTCTAGTGAGCTCTGCATCAATGAGCCATTGTTGCTTGTTTGAAATTCAAATTTTACTGGGCCATCCACATTGTATCTGGCAACTCTATTGCGGGGTAAATTGGCTGTATTTGTGTTCTGGGTACAAAGCTGAATAAATTCCCTAACCACTCTATACCATGTCACCCTAGCTTTGCCACCCTTTCCCTGTGTGACCTTAGTGAAGCCCTCAGCCTCTCTGTGCCTCTACTTCCTCATCTGTAAGATGGGCAGATGGAGAGCGTCCACTTCCCAGAGGCCTCCCAAGAATAAATGAGAGAAGGAATCTAGTCCCACTCTGCTTGGTGCCCAGTACCCAGAAAGGTCTCACTCCTCTCTGCACTCCCACGGGGGTAGAGGGGCACATGCTGGAGGAACAGTGAAAACCCAGGCCTGGATTCTACAGTCAGCATTTCCTCCTGCCCCAGCGCTCTCCCACCACCACCCCTGCAACAGCTTGCTGGAATTTGCTCTCACTCACTTTCCCTTCCTCTGTGGTGTCATGACTGTAAATTGTTGCCAGGGATTCCTGGGCTACACGGAGCCTGGGCTAGAACCTACACACTGGAGGTTTGGTCAGGTTATTTATGGTGACAGAGGGTGCAAATGGCTGGCAGTCAACAGAGGGAGGGAACGCCACCTCAGCAGTCTGTGCCACTGTAAATGCAGATGGCAGGCCGTGGGGAGCTGTGTTTTTAGTAAATAGAGCAGATACTCTGCTTGGCTGGAGATACAAATCACCAGAAAACTTCTCACTTTCTATGTGTGAATTGACCGGCTTCTTTCAGGACCTCAGTGACACTGTAGCTCCCTGTCATCAGGACGTTGCAATATGAAAATCTGGTGAGCGCAGACTGGTAAGAAGGGACAGTGAGGTGAGGAGACTGTTGCCACAGCTTTCCCTTGGTCGGGTCCCCCGTCACAGACCTCATCACCTGTACTGCAGATGTCCTTCCTTACCAAACTGTTCTTCCCTAACCTGCCTCAGAGAAAAAAAGATCTTTTCCAACCGGGTAAAAATAGATTCTCTGGTCGCTGGGCAGAGTTTGCAAATGGAAGCTTCTCAAGGATACCAGGAGTGTTGTCTTGTTCTCAGAAGGGGGTGTAATTGACAACTGACCTTGGTGGAAGAGGTTTTCTTCCCACTTCAAAGTTTTGCTTCCGCCAGATGGGAGTCCTGCTGTGAGACTCCCAGCAGCCTTGTTCTCTCCAGCTCCTACACAGTAAGCTGAGTCACTTAGAACCAGGAAATTGGGCTTCTTGGTACCTACCTTAGTTTGGCCGCTCTGGTCTTCCTGCAGAGAGTAGGAATGCCCCCCCCTTCCTGTCAGCAAGTCCGCACCAGGGTGAGCACTACAAGCCTCATGGTATGATCTTTACTACTAAAAAAGTGTTGTGTGGGTGTTTGCCTTGCTTCTCGAGGGATGTGGTACTCAGGTACTCAGATGGCTTGGGACAGGGCGATCTCAAACCCCAGGAGCTGCCAGGGACATTATAAGGGACATTATAAGACCTAGAGTATGCTGTATGGTAGCCATACTTCAGTTTCAAATGCGTGAGTTTAAGCATGTAGCATAGCAGTAACCAGTAGATGGGCAAATACCATCAAATCAGTTGCTTATGACATCCAGTAGAGACTTGCCTCATTGAGAGAAAGCTAACAGAGGTGTCATGCACCTGCCTGAGTTTAGGTGATTTGTGTATGGAAAATGCTTCTCTCGGCGGTGGAGCATGTCTGTGTTGGTTCCTAAACCTTCTGAAAGTAACAAATTCCATCTAACAGTGACTTCATCCTATGTGACAACGGAAAGGGAATATATTACCCTATGGTTCACACTAAACTTCCCCGCAAACTCACCAGTTTTAAAAACAATAAACACTTAACTCTCACATTGTTTCTGTGAGCTAGCAATTACGCAGTGCCTTTCTGACACAGGGAGATGACAGTCAAGATGACAGCCAGATCTGGGTCATCCAAAAGCTCGGCAGAGGTTGCCACTCTTGATGTGAAGCTGTTTCTCCTGTGGGCTCCTCAGCACATGTCTGGAGTACCTCACAGCAGCAGGTCTTCCTCAGAGATTGTGGTTGAGGAGATAAAGACACCCAATGCATTTTAAGACCTGTTCTCTTGAGAGGCAAGGGCTGGGTGATCACTGGAAGTTCAAGTCCAGCCTGGTCTACATAGCAAGTTCCAGACCAGCCAGGACTGCATCATGAGACTCTGTCTCAAAAACAAACCAACAAAAATATTCACCTATTCTTATAAATCTTTAACCATTGTGTGACATTTTTATCCTAGAAGCAAGTCGGCAAACGCCCCACCTCTTGATGGAGGGAGCATGGAGGAATCTGAGAAAAACGTAAAAGTCCCCAGGAGTAGAACAGCATAGAGGAGGGAAGCCAAAGCAGAAGGATCTAACCGTTGGCTGAACTGATGGCAGCGGGGATCAAATACTTGAGTGTTAGCTGGTGTCCGCATCTCCCCCTCTCTCTGCTGAGGGAGATGGGTGTGGAGAAAGGAGATGGGGTCAGGCATGGACAGAGTGGAGAGCTTACAAAGAGGACAGAAACAATAGAGAGAGATTCAGAAGCGGCCTGTGGAAGGTTGGACAAAGGCCTTCCTCTTCTGCTCTGGATATAAGGAGAAGAACTCAAAACAGCTGGTCCTATCTGTGTGGCGTGTGGGCTGTTTCATTAAGGGTTATACTCCCTTACTCATGTTCTCTCTCCTCCTGTCTCTCTGTCTCTCTCTGTGGCTGTGTGTCTCTGTGTCTCTGCCTCTATCTGTCTGTCTGTCTGTCTCTCTCTCTCTCTTTCTCTCATACACACACACACACACACTCACACACTCGCTTTCTCATTGGCTGGACTAGGGCTTTGTGTAGACCAGGCTGGCTTCAAACTCACAGAGCTCTGCCTGCCTCTGGGGCCTGTGGGCTGGGATTAAAGGCGTGTGCCACGAAGCCCTGCCTTTTGTCTCTTTCTTAAGACTTCTGAATTCTGACAACACACAGCACTGGTCACATGGTGAGAACTCAGAATTAGCTAGAAAGAGTCTGATGAACAAGAGAGTTGGGACTTTCGTGTGATGTAAGATCCAAGGCACTGTATACTATAAAGGGACTGGGAAAGGACGTAAACATGAAATTAAAAAACAAATTTTATGGAACTGCGGTGTGTCCACCGTTCATAAAAGACTGAAGGAAAATGAACGTGGGAGTCTTGGCCAGGACAAGCATCCAGAGTGACACTTTACCGGAAGTCCCTCCCCTGTTTTATTTGTAGCCCCTCCCCTGGTTCATTGTTGCCTTTGGCTACCATGCCCTCCCTAAGGAAACTGGGTTGTCCCAGAGTGACTACCTCTCACCCAACCTGGAACTAAGACAGGGCTCTGAGCTCTGTGCCATCTTGAGGGGGTGGGAACAACGACAGTCTTGATTCGGTGAGCTAAACTTTCTCCTCCTGTCCTGAGGGAAACCCAGCTGTCCTTTCCCTCCTGTCTATTGGAAGCCTCTTGGACCAGACACCCAGAGGTCTGTACAGAAGGTTCTGGAGGGGTCAGAGATGGCAGTGGTTGCTAAGCTACCGCCTGAGGAACCCTTTCACCCTCCACAGCCTTCCTGCCTGGTTTGCTGACTGACTCCAGGCAGGACCAGAAGTTCACACTTAAGGAGAGGCTGTCTGGAGCAGAGGCCAGGAGGTTGGGTTTGTGGAATGCCTTCAGCTTCACCTCTGCTACCAATTCATTTTTTTGTGGTTGTTTTTTGCTTTTTTAAAAAAGTGATCTGTGCCAATTAGACCCAGCTAGTAATGGAATGTCCTGTCTGGGAGACACGTACGAGCCAACTGTACAGCCATTTGATCAGTGAAGGGAACACATTACTCGGGGCTCCAATTCTTCCCAGACAGTTCGGCTTCAATTAGCGCTCTGAGGAACGGAGAAGGAAAGAGTCCTTGCCTCTGTTGGG
Source organism: Grammomys surdaster (assembly GCF_004785775.1). NCBI lineage: Eukaryota > Metazoa > Chordata > Mammalia > Rodentia > Muridae > Grammomys > Grammomys surdaster. The sequence continues at coordinate 7,745,793 of NW_021604608.1, forward strand.
ATTGCCGAGCCTCAAAGATATCCAAGACCAACCACACCGGGCTGTCAGGATCAGCCTCTGCTTTAAGGAGCTTCAGGCTTGCAGGCTTGGAGATTTTTACTTCTTTTCTGCACCTCACAAACATGAAACAAGGATTTAATTACAAAATAAGAACGCAAAAGACCTTATATCTGCCAATCAAAAAGGTATTTCCTGTGACCCACAGTGAACTTGTCCCTAAGAATCAGCTCTCTCTACGTACAGCTCCTTGTTGCCCTGGCTCTGAGTGAATGCCAGTTGATAGCTGGGGCCTGTTCTGATGACCTGAGCATCCAATCGAGAGAGGTTGACTTCTCGGTCCTCATAAATTGTGTCCTCATAGAGACCTTCAAGGGATGAGAGCAGAGTCTGTGACCTGCGTCAAAGCAATAAAACCGGGCCAAAGTGATGGGTTTTCTCTTCTGGGCTCCAGATGACCTGGCAAAGCTCATAGCTATGTGGCTGAAGGAATGCTGGAGAAGTACAGGGACCTGGGGGTAGGCTCTCAGAGCTGAAAGAAGCCCCCCATCCAAGGACCAGCAAGGAGATGGGGACTCTCAAATGACAATCACAAGAAAGTAAATTCCATGTTGTGAACAAACTGGTGCTCCAGGAGATGTCACACATGGTCCTAGGGGACCTTGAACAGAGGCACCAGCTACGCCATGCCTGGGCTCCTGCCCCTGGGAATGGGGTACAATTGTAGCAACAGAAAGCTGGTACTGGGCCAGGCCTGGGCAGTCATCAGCTATCTACTTAATTTGTTGTTATTCAATTAGCAATACTGCTGTCTATGATCCAGTGAACTACACCTAAGCACTTTTTTTGTTTGTTTTGTTTTGTTTTTTGAGACAGGATTTCTCTGTATAGCCCTGGCTATCCTGGGACTCATTCTGTAGACCAGGCTGGCCTCAAACTCAGAGATCTGCCTGCCTCTGCCTCCCAAGTGCTGGGATTAAAGGCATGTGCCACCACCGTCCGGCACCTAAGCACTTTTTATGAAGCTCCCTGCACATCAGAGTACTCTGCACACAGTAGGTATTGTCTCTGTTATGTAAATTAGGCTGTTGACCTTTCCTTTGTCCAGCTAAACCAATGGGTCCGAGGCTAAGGTACATGTGACAGCCATGTGCTATAGACTTCTAAGTGACGGTTAGATCCTAGACACACAGAGGATGGAAGTCCCACCCTCAAGGAGTTCTACAAGACAAGATTTAGATACCCTTCCTCTAATTGTCCCAGATAATCACAAACTCCTGAGAGACTCCTGGAACTCCTAGCCCACCTAGCAGGCTTCTGAGACCACAGATCAGGTAGGAAGTTCTTCAGTGAATATTAATGGCTTTTAAATGAATTCTTAGTTTCCAAGTGAAAACCCAAATGGCCCCCATGGTGCCTATCTTCTGTTTAAACAGCAAGGCAGCCATAGAGATATCTCCGTCCTCCCCAAACGCCTGGCTCTCTGCAGCACCCTTCAGCTCTGTGATCCAGGGGGTACACCCAGTTTTTTTTTTTTAAAGCAGACCAGAGATCAAAGCTGCAATAGGCATTTACTACTTTTTATTCATAGGATTACAGAATATATAGAATTAAGAGGCATATCATGTGTTCAATCTATTTTCCAAAAAGAGCTAAGTAGATACAACTTGAAAACACACCCGCCATTGTCCGCCTACTGTAAAACTTACTTCCATACACGTATAAAGTATTATTTCACCTAAGTTGTGCATTTAAAAGACATAAAAACAGTACCAAATGGCATCTTGGCCTATTTTATCACAGTTCTCGTACATTCCTGATAGTCAGGGGGCTGGATAGGGAATGCGTAGTTTCCCACTAGAAAAAGGTGGCTTCTGGCACAAGCAATGGGACAGGGTAAAGAGCAGAGTGCTCGGCTGAGAGTCCAGCGGCCCAATGATGTCACTGTTACTTGAATCAGCATTCCAGAGGATGCTGTTCAATGATTGGCATGCTGCCGATATGCCTGGTCATTCTACCCTCTGCTAAGGCAACAAAAATTATTAAATTATTAAATTACTCTTTCAAGCTTCTTCCTCCTTCCCCACAAAGCATTCATTCCCTAACCATCATCTGCCCTGCGTTTCTCCCCACTTTTTCCATGGTGCCCCAGATCTAAACTTGTTCTATGCACCTGCTGCTAGGTTGCTGATTCTGCTCTAGCACGCTTTCGAACAAAACCCTTGGCATTGTCTAAGGAAGTAACTTCCGTCCCACAAGGAGTGAAGCCACACGAGGAGTGAGTCTTCTGCAGAAGAGTCAGGAAGCTGCCGTGAGATCTCCTTTAGGGGGCATGCAAACCGGAGAGCCTCCCTCAGACCTTCATCTGGCTTGCATGGAGCTCCCCTAGCCAGAGAAATTTCCATCGTGAGCACTCCTAGCAGCTCAACTTGCAACATCTCACATTGATTTTTTTTTCCCCTAAAAACACACAGCCTCATTCCACGAGAAGAACAACACAACAATGGCCCAGAGCAATTCATCACTGCTCCTGTGTTTGGGGTTTTTAATCTCTCTCTCCTAGAACTCATCGTATCTGGTAGACATCGTGACAAGAACCAGATGTGTCCAGACTCAGCATTCCCTGCATGGCTATGTTCGAGGAGATACAGCCATGCCTGCTAGAAATCCTCCCTAGACAACTGAAGCCATCCACCACTTCTGGAAGGCTTTCTCAAGCCCGGCTAGGCATGTCCCATAGTTCTGAGGTGCTTGCTAATTGTTTGATGGCATTGATGATTGAACGGTGTATATCGGGCATGACTTTCCCCCTGGTTCTTCATTCTTCTTGCACATTTACTTAATCTACAAGAACTGCTGTTGTCTTCACTGTCATGGTAACAGAGTCTGTCTTGGGGCAGGCACAGCAGAGTACGAGAGAGAGAAAACACAGCACCTGCTGTCCACGGGAAAGTTCTAGCTTTGCTGCTTAAAACTGGACAATCTCAGGCAGGCCATCCACTTCGGTTCTGTGTCTACCTCCTTCTCTCTGAAATTAGAATAACACCTGCCCTCCGTAAGCCAAAGAGCTCCATGTGACACATGAGCAGAACACAGATGCACAGCAGGAATGACAGGAAGCTTCCGGGATGCGAGCTGATCTTATCCAAAGCCCAAGAACAAAGTGCTTGTCAGCCCTAAGGTTTATTTTTAGTCTTTATAGAAATCTACTACGGATCCTACAGTCTGAGGACTAACCCTTGCTTTCAGGTTTTGGCCTTAAAGCCACATGACTGATTGGAGGGACCATCTTAGGAGCCCAGCTGCAGAAATGGACAAAGGACAAGCTAAGCAGATGTCAGTGGATGGGTGTTGGGAAGGAAAGAAAGAAGAAATGAGGAGGGAGGAAGGAAGAGTGCGAGAGAGGGAGAAAGGGTGGGAAGAGGGGGGGACCAGTCCCTCTCAGCTGGACAGTCCTGTGCATTTCTCTGCTTTGGGTTCTTGCTATGGCTGTGTGGGTGGGTTTTGTTATTTTACTGGTAGAAAGCATTTTGCAGAAATTGCTTAAAACTTCAGGGATTCTTGGGAGAGAGCAGTAAGATTAATGAAGCAAAGCTTCCTACCTTATGCCAAGAACATCTATGTTGCCTCGCTAAGTTGGCCAGAACAAATATCTCCTCCCATAGCGCAGAACTCAGAAGGCTGCAAACTCCAGTCTTGTATAAACTTGTCTTTAAAAGAAAACTTGGTTGCAGTAGAGCAGAATGCCCATCCTCTCATACCCCAGCCCCACCACCTACCAGGGGTCTTTTATGATCCCCAAATGCTTCATCTGGGTCTGACAGCCTGGCCCACCCCCAAGTCAAACCCCGTATCTTGGCTTTCTGAACTCTAAGCCATGGCCGTGGCAAGTCCCTGGCTTCTCCCTGTGAGGAGGCACAGAGAAGCTGGTGCAAGGCTCTGTAGAGGTGGCACTCTTGGGAGACATCCCTGTGTGTTCCTCTACAAGCGGTGGGAAGTGTAAGTGTTATTTCTACCTGACATCAGTGCTACCAGCCTGTCTGGGGAACCCATGCATGGAGGAACATGGCTCGCCAGTTCTTCAGGGGAAGGAATTAGCAGAAACATCACACTTTCAGCCTCCAATATGGAGAGCTGGGAACTCATGGACAATCCAAATGAACCAAGAAGACAAATGAATGCAAAGAAAGCATAATTTACGCTTAGAACATTAAAACAGACCATTATTTCCATTTGCTTGGCATTTAGCACCAGCGGTGTAAGCAACCACACTATAGAGCCAGAGTTCATTAAAGTCCTTGACCCCCTAGGCTGGAAGCATCAGCCAGGAGTCCTGAGTACCATCAGTGCATAGCTCTCCAGTGTGGCGCACTGATCATTCCCTGCTGCTTACAGTCAGGAAACAACAGATGCATTCACATTTGCGCCATACCCTCTACCTATCTACAGAGTGAGCATGAGATTGACCATAAAAACTACATCATACCGCAGTGGGACAGGGTTACCCTGCAAAACACTCCCCTAAAGCAGCTGCTCAGACAGAATACCCATTGTGCAACCATCGACAAAACCAGACCCCAAGAGCTTCCCTGCTGTTCCCACTGGAGGCCTATTTTGAAATAAGCCACCTGGTCCCACACACAGACCCAGTCTTTGAGATTAAGCTCATCTGGTTCCAGCTGGTCTTGCCTGAAGTTCTACCGGACACCCCACCACTAGTGTATGGCCATGCTTCCTACTGCTAAGTGTCCCAGAAGAGGAAGGTGTGCCCCTGTCTCAAGTATCCAAGCTGCGATTTTGATTTTTGTATGTTTAGAAACTTCAGCAGAGCTGCATGAGCCAGCCACTGTAATACCTACAAGTTAACAAAGGACTGTACCGGGAGGAAGGGAGGCAGGTGGGTAGGTAGGCAGGTTGCTATTCAATCAATTACTTGAAATATTAAGTCGTCCAGAGGGCAAAGACATGCAACAATCAAAGGACCCCCTCTGGGTCTCAAAGCACACGGAGATCTGAGTGAAGTGCCCTCTGACTCCGTAAAATCTCACTTCAAAAACTCTATCCGATGCACAGGAGATGGAAACACCTGTTCCATCCCTCTAAGGGACAGATGAAAAGCACCATTCAGCCTTTGGCCTGTCTGCCAGTTACCCACAAACTGAAAGGACAGGTTCAGAGATTTGAGTGAGCAACAGAGGACATCAAACATGCATGATTGCTCCAGCCACCTCGAGGGTCAACTTTAAACCAAAAAAAAAAAAAAAAAAAGAGGGAAACCCTTTTATCTCGGGCGCGTCCCGTGCTGGCCTAAACACGTGTCACTAGAATATTCTCTCTGTGGCAGAGGAAACGATGTTAAACACTAAGCTGGGAGTGTACTCATGAGGGAGATCCACCCAGATGAGGACAGAGCCGAGGTTCTACACCGAGGAAGATTCTGGAAGACCGGCCTGGCCATGACTTTCAGGAAACTAGGATGGCTCAAAATAGCACTGCGGGGAGTTCTAAGATTTTCAAACAGATTGATCAGTAAATCTTTTCATCTCACTTTCATTTTACTAGTTCTCAGCTGCAAGACTGCTAAGATAGGATAGGAAAGGGCAGTGGGGTTAGACGGGCGGGGACTTTTTGTCTTTCTTGATTTCACTAAAAGGGCTGGCCCATCTTGTCCGCTTTATCCTTTCTTATTGAACATGAAGTAGAAGCACATTGCCTTCTAGATGGTGAAGATGCTGTACTCCTTTCTCAGAAATTACAGGCTTTAAGATGTCGTTTGTAGACAGCAGCCTAGGCCTGTCATGCAATCAGCCAAAAGAAAAATGCAATCCCTGGTTAAAATGTGAATCCTAAAGGTTTGAAAATGTCTAACTATTTCCCCCAGTGCATTATGAATTTTAATTTCAGAGCTCTGAGCCTGGCTTACTTTATGATTTTCTTTTTTTAAATTTTATTTCTTCTTGGTCCTCTCTCTCTTGTGAGAGCTAACACTACACATCTTTGAAATCCTTCCAATCACACCTTCACAAACTTAAATCAACAATGATATGTTCAAAAATCTTTGTCTTCCCTTTGAAACTAGATGCAAAAAAGAAATCTCTCCTGTCGGTGGAGACGGCTGTGAAGGACCGGGGAGCCTGCACATAGATTTCTTTAAACTTTTTAAACTGCTGTTTCTCTTTATCCCACTGATATATCTGTGAGAATGTGTAGTCACTCCCCAGGGCCAGGTAGTGGTTATCTTTGAAGGAGAAGGGCTGCAAGGTCATGGCCCCCCGGGATGGAAGAGCCTGGACCTCCACAAACTGCTTACTGTTCCACCGCATGACTCGAGAGTCCCCAATGAACCGGGTGAGAGAAAGGTAGAGGCTGTTCTGCATTCGGAAGCTCTTCACAGCCAGCACATCCTCCATGTTGGGGATGTCACCATGGGGGACAAACTTCTTGGAACTTTTATTCCACTGCAAGATGATGGGGACCTGGGAGCGGCTAGACAGGATGAGGTGTGACTTCCCGTCGATGTCGACAAACTCTGCATCCGTGTCCCTGAACCACTCGTGCAGCGACTGGTAGGAGTAAAACCCTTTGCTGTTCCACTTGTAAACTGTGGACAGTCCCGCTTTCGAACTGTCGGCGATGATGAAGAAGGTCTCATCGTCGATCTCAAACAGCTCGATGTCATTGGGCTTGGAGATTCGAGACACCTCTATGTCCTGGAATTTGACAAACTTTGTCCAGCTCTCATCGTATTTGTAAATGTGAGAGCCACCGAAGAGTTGGGCCACCACCACAAAGACCTGGTCGTCGATGAGGATGGCCTTGCAGCCCACAATGGACTGGCCTGTGGCCAAAGGAAAGAGGTGTTAGTATGGCTGTGCATAAACCCAAACGTGTTTAAAGCAAGGCCTGGAAGAGATACCTGGATACTAAATTGGGAGACCAGATGTTCATGTTTACTCTCTTACACAGGGACCCTTGGGAAAGAGGAAGGCGGCAGCTTGCAGTTGGGGTCTGAAACAGCCAAGCAGACCAATGGAAAGCCAGGGCTCTAGAAACCTGACCTCAGTTAGATTTAAAACAAATGTTCGTGTAGAAACAGTGAGGTTGGTATCTTAGCTATGCTTTCTATTGTGGTGATAAAGACATCATGACCATGACCAAAAGCAACTTGCAGAAGAAAGGCTTTATTTGATCTTCGATTCCACATTCTACTCCATCACTGAGGGCAGTCAGGGCAGGAACCTGGAGGAGGAATTAGAGCAGAAACTATGGAGGAAGGCAGCTTACTGGCTTGATCCTTGTGGTTTGTTCAACCTGCTTTTTTAAACCATCCAGGACCCCCTCCCCCCCCCCCATATCAATCATCAATCAAGAAAATGCTGTACAGATACACAGACACACATGGCTTCAGGACAGTCTTACGGATACAGTTTCCTCTTCCCAGATATGTTTAGATTTGTGTCAAGTGACAAAAACCAACCAGGACAAGTCACTGGGAACACTGGGGAAGATACAGAAGAGAGCTTGCAGCTGGGATCTGAGACAGCCAAACAGACCATGTGAGAGGAAAGGTGGGGCTCTAGGAAAACCAACCAAGCAAGTCTTGGACAGGTCCCACAGATTCCTCTGGGGACTGTACTGGCTGGTTTTATGTCAACTTGACACAAGCTAGAGCCACCAGAGAGGAGGGAGCCTCAATTAAGAAAACACCTCCATAAGATCATATTGTAGGCAAGACTGTAGGGTATTTTCTTAATTGGTAGGGGAAGGGCCAGCCCATTCATTATGGGTGATGCCATCCCTGGACTGGTAGTCCTGGATTCTATAAGAAAGCAGGCTAACAAAGCCATAGGGAGCAAGCCAGTAAGCCAGTGAGCAGCACTCCTTCATGCCTTCTAAATCAGCTCCCGCCTGCCTGGCTTGAGTTACTCTCCTGACTTCCTTTGATGATGAAAATAAGCTGAATAAACCCTTTCCTCTTCCAAGTTGCTTTGGTCATGGTGCTTTATCACAGTACTAGAAACCCAAGCTAAGACAGGGAACATGAACCATTGCCCTTTCTCTAAGTAAACTTGTCAACTGCATCGGTAGTTACACCTTTCTTGCATTTCGATGCAGTCTTGCATCAAAGACATTTAAGGATAACAAACTAAATTGTGGATAAAAACGACTCCAAAAAAATTCCTCAGCTATTTTAGAAAAGGGACCACCCTAAGGCACCCCAAGGGAGGATGACTGGAAATTGGTAAGTCAAGGATTAGAAGTCCAGATGTGGAGACGGCTGCCAGTCTGCTTGGCTCCTTTCTAGTGGGCAGCTTTACTTTCGCTTACCCTCCTGTTAAAAATAAACAGACTACTCGTTCTAGCTGTGCCCCTCTGTGAGTTCTTCTCCCTCAGGAGCCCAGGAATCAAGATTTCTGCCATGGCTGGGGCTAGGGGGAATTCAGGAGTAGGGATTTCTCCATCTATAACAACCTTGAGGGAATTGTGTCAGGAAGTAGGAGAGGTAGCTAGGTCACTCATGATTAGAATGACCCTGACAAAAGAAATCCTAGGGACCTCCTCCTGCCTTTCACCATGAAGAGACTGGGCCAGGACTGGGATGGAGTACAAATGAACTGAAAGACTAGGGAAATGGCTCTGGGCATAAGCACAAGGACCTAAGGTCAAATCTCACAGTCCTAGAGTCCTGTGCTTCTATAGCAAGATGAGAGACAGAAACAGGGGGAGCTCTCCAGCTAGCTAGCCTAGCATAGACAAACAACAAAAGAGAAATCTGTCTCAAACGACATGAAAGGTGAGGATGGACATTCAAAGTTGTCTTCTGACCCCCACACATGCAACGTGGCACACATGTGCTTGTACTCACAGACATAAGCACTCATATACCACACACATGTATGCACATGCACGCACACACACGTTCACACACACATAGCCATGAAGGGTGATCTTGCACCAGACATGAAATCTGCTGGTATCTTGATCTTGGATGTCTCAGACTCCAGATCTTGAGAAAGAAATTTCTGATGCTTATATGCCTTCCTGTAATAGCAGCACTAAATATACCAAGACAGTCTTATTGAAAGCATCATTACACACAGCAGCTGAAAGGTGGATGCTATAGCCAGGCTTCCACAGACAGATGAAGGGATAAACCAACTGCGGTCCATGAACTCCAAGAATAGTATTCAGCCTCCAAGAGGAAGGAAAGCCTGATGTTTAGTACAACACAGACTGGCCTTGAGGACATTCTGCTAAGTGAATAAAGCCAGCCATGAAAGGATAAAGCTGTCAATCCACTTGCAGGTGGAGTCACAGGCACAAAGGCTGGACATAAAGGGGCGGGGAGGGGAAAGAGCTACTGTTTAGTAGCTACACTGTGAAAGAGACACGACAACTGATCAGCCACAATGCCAGTGCACCTAACACCACAGCACAGTACACAAGAAGCGGTCAGAATGGTGTTTTGCACTGCATGTCTCCAGGAGGTCCTCAGGGCCTCCTCTGAAGACATTAAAGGGTGTGCAAGACCCTTAGTGCATGGCGCTGGCACACAGGAGTGGCATCACACGGTAAGTGACTTATCACAAATGACCCACTCCAGCTCTGCTCTGGGTTCCCACTGACATTCTTTCTACACTGGACTCCCATCCCCCACTGAAGAAGGCCACCTACCAAAGATGACTGCCCCTCCTTCGAAATCATAATAAGTTTTGTCTTTCTTTTAATTTTCCCGGTAATTTGACCAAAGTGAATTTGGTCTGTAAATTACAAGGATAATGACCCAATTTCTATCTTGAAGATTAGCTTTGGGGCTAATCAGTGCCTTTCAAAAAGGGATTTATTTTTCTCTTTTATTGTGCTGAACTTCCTGCAGCCTGATCTCTTGCCTTTGTTTGAAATGAACTCTAGCATTGTTTTGTTTGTTTGTTTTGTTTTGTTTGTTTGTGTGTTTGTTTTTTGAGGACAAAAGTGATGTTCACCAAAGCAGAATTTGAAATAACCACAGGTAAAACGTAGATAGTGGGTCCTTGTAACCATGGTAACCAGGTACTAGCCTAAGCACTTTCACCTGTTTACTCCCTCTCTGCAATCACCAGCCTAAGCACTTTCACCTGTTTACTCCCTCTCTGCAATCACCGCTAGAGACAGTACAAGTCTTACTAGCATGTTCATCTTGACAATAAGACACAGCAAGGTCAAGCATTTCATATAAAGTCACACAGCCAGTATGTGATAGTGCCTGGGTTTTAAATCTAGGTCACCCATACTCCATCACTAAAGACATAACCAAAATTAAAATCTATGCTGAAACCAACACTAATTGGTAAATATTAACATTTTGATATAATTCCTTAATGTTTAATCCATTATTAATACTTACCTATCACTATAGCAAATATACTTCTTTAAAAACATTGGGGTTTATACTATATACATCCTTTTAAAAACCTACTTTTACATGTACGTACATAGGTATCTGTGTGTGCTTAGTTATAGTTTCTCATTGCAAGCCCCAGGCATCCAGCTGTCTCTGCCTCCTCAGTGCTGCCATTATAAGCACAAGGCACCACATCTGTCTTTTTGTTTTAAATGTGGGTTCTGAGGATCAAACTCAGGCTCTCATCCTTGCCAGTAACGCTTTCCCAACTGATCTGTCTCCCATCCTTAGAACTTACTTTTTTTTTTCCCCCACTGAACCTGTATGCTATCTTCTACAACTAGACTTTTAAAAATTACTATATAGTGGTGCTAGAGAGATGGCTTAGAGTTTAAGAGCATTTGATGTTTTTTTCCAGAGGACCTCAGGTTAGGTTCTAAGCACCCACATTGCAGCCATCTGTAATTCCAGTTCCAGGGATCCTGGGCCATCTTCTGGGCTCTGTGGTCACTAGAATGCAAGTGGTACGCATACACACAGGGAGGCAAAACATCCATAAAAATAAAGTGTAATAAAACTAAGAGAGAAAAAACACAGTACTATGCAATAGTATCACATGAATTAATTATATAGCATGAATGCACCAAATCCTACTTAACTGATCCTGTACTGCAGGACAAAGCAGGTCGTTCTAGTTTTTCATTATTGATCATTCCTTTCACATACTGTTAAATAAACATGCTTTGAAAACCTCTGACAGTGTTCTCCCATGTAAGACTCTGCTAGCATGAATGCTGGGTGTCTTCTTTAAGGCTTTAGGACTTGAACTATCCGAGTGTTCTTCAAGAACTCCCACCCTACAAACAGCAATTCCTAAATCAAGCTTCTGTTCTTCCTGGGATGGAGAGATGGACTACAGAGGTTCCTGTCCCTGAAGGAGGCCTTAGAAAAGTCTGTCTGTCCTAGTGAAGGATTTCAATCCCACTGTCCAGGTGACCAGTCCCTGAGAGTGTCAGCAGCAAGAGATTGTGTGTGTGTGTGTGTACTATACACTCATCTGTCTATCTGTCTGACTGTCTGACTGTTAGTATAGGAACAAAAATTACAAGTCTAAATACACAGAAGTCACAAAACAATAAAAATACAAAAAGGGCAACCGAGGAGGAGAGAAACCAGTGGACACTGACATGAACATGACCATTGGGTTTCTCACTGGAGACAAAGGAACACCAGGGCCCCAGAAGAGAAACTAGGTGCCTCTCTGATTCCTCCGAAACCCCAACAGGCACATGTTGAGAACAAACTGAGCAGCTTGTTCTGACTTTAGAATCACCCATGACAAAGCAAGACAATGAAAGAAGAAGGCCCCACCCAAGTAGGGAAGAACCATCCACTCTCTCTCTCCCTTACTCTTGTTCGAGGCCAGTGGCTCCACGCGTGGCTTTGCGTGACCACCCAAGCCAGAAGAACTCTTTCACACCAAACTAAACTTCAGCTACCAAGACAGGCACACACTCTCCTCTGCCTGAACAATTCATTCTCAGGCAGTCTCCGCCAGTTCTGGGGTTTTCTGTGCCTATAAAAGTCTCAGAAGTCTTAGCTGAAGTCAGAAAGGTGGGGTCTCTGATGGAGGAGAGCTGGTTCCATTTCATCCCTGGTGGATAAAGCCTCAGAGTCTCCCCTTACATAAGATACCCATTACATCCGTTTGAGACTGCCAAAAAACTACACTAATCCCATTACACAGACAAAATAGAAGCCATAAAATTCCCACTGTACAGATGAAACAAACATGTGAACACTAATGAACTTGCCCAAATACTATGTCCCCACCAGGAAGAACACAGCTGGCTCGGAGGAAGTGCCCAATAAATGAAGAACGAATGATTTACAGTTGCCACCAGTGCTAGAGTAAAAAAACAAAAAAAAGAATAAGATCTCTTGGTGGAAGAGAAATCTACTCTACCAGCTGAGCTGGGTCAAACACCTTGGCTAAAGAACCACCTCTGGAGAAGAAGGCTCACCTTAAGCTATGCTAATGAGTTAGGTGGACTAATTAGTCCTTTAATGAGATTTTCCCTTCCCAGAATTCTTACTCTTAGTGAAGAAGCTTCCAGACCCAGGCCACAGCCAAGTAGGTTCACAAGTCTGATTTTCTGAATTGTTCAGATAAGGGTCTAACTTTTCCTGCTCTTCTCTCTTTTCTGAGTCTGCTTTCCTCAACTCTTTAGCCTTTGACTTCTTCCTTACCCTTCCTCTAAAGCTTTCCTCCCCACCACATGGCCTCTTGCTTGCCTGTATCAGACCACACCAGCTTAAACCACATGACCTCCTCTTCTCCTTCATTTGCCCCTCCAGGCAGCTGCTGAGACTCAGAGCCCATGTGCCCCGTGCTTCTCCTTTTAATACTAATAAAATCCCCCTTGTGCTTACATTGAGCTCATTCTTGAAACCTTTTATTAAGGAGACTAAGAACCCTAAAGGCAGCTGCAGTGAGTGAACAGCGATGCTACTCCTCTCTGTCCTCATCGGACTGGGATGGCGACACACATAGGGATAGGTTCTGTCCCTCAATGAACAGAGTAGGTCACCTGTAAAGCTCTGCTGACTGCACTGTCACACGGGCAGGAGCCAGCCCACGCATCCCCCGGCAAGCTCTAAACACAGAACCACACGGCCAACTCCACCAGGATATCAAGTTCTTCATCATCCTCTCTTTCCCCTGCCGTGGTCCAGGTTCAAGGTCCTTCATGCAGATCTGCACCGAGACTGTGCTTCCGGACCCTACTCCAAGGACAGCGTGCTCCATCACAGAAGGCCAGGTGGCTGTGGCAGCCGCAACTAGCTCATCTTCGAGCTAGTGGCCTCTCCTGGGCATCGGGGCTCATGATTACACTCATTAGTGGCCCATCCCCCAGGGGTGAAGTGCCACTGCTTCTGCCTACCTATGCGCTTGCATTTGCTGTACAGACACTTGTGCCTGAGAAACTCCTAGGATCTTCCCAACCCAGAATTTGTACCATGATCTACTCCAGAGAAACAGTTCAATGCCTCCTGGAGCCTGGGCAGGAAGTCTCTTGAAGGACAATGGCCCACCTTTCACAGGGCTGTTTCTAAGCACCAGTACCAGTTATACTGACAGGCCGAGAAGAATGAAAAATTGTTTCTATCCTAATTTTATCCATTTATTTAAAGAACAAGCAGATAGTTTGTTTTTAGCATCATTAAAACCCTGGGAACTCACGCCTGCACCAAAAGAAGCCAAAAGTCTGGATTTATGACCAGTCCATTCTCATTGCTATGCTTTTACAAGTGTGAGCAGTGATCATCACGACCCAGCAGGGGAGCATGGGAGCAAGCGATGGGAGAAGGGGTGGTGTGTGTGTGTGCATGTGTGTCTGTGTATGTATGTGTGTGTGCATGTGTGTGTGCATGTGTGTCTGTGTATGTATGTGTGTATATGTGTGTTAGTGTGTTTGTGTATGTATGTGTATATGTGTGTGTATGTGTATGTATGTGTGTGTGTCTGTCTGTGTATGTATATATGTGTGTCTGTGTATGTATGTGTGTGTGTGTGTCTGTCTGTGTATGTGTGTGTGTGTGTGTATCTGTCTGTGTATGTATGTGTGTGTGTGTATCCGTGTGTGTGTGTCTGTATATGTATGTGTGTGTGTGTATCTGTCTGTGTATGTATGTGTATGTGTGTGTATCTGTGTGTGTCTGTGTATGTATGTGTGTGTGTGTGTATCTGTCTGTGTATGTATGTGTGTGTGTGTATTTGTGTGTGTGTCTGTATATGTATGTGTGTGTGTATCTGTCTGTGTATGTATGTGTATGTGTGTGTGTGTGTATCTGTGTGTGTGTCTGTGTATGTATGTGTGTGTGTCTGTGTATGTGTGTGTGTCTGTGTATGTATGTGTGTGTGTCTCTGTGTGTGTGTGTGTGTGTGTGTGTGTGTGTGTTAGTTCATTAGTAAATAATCAGCCTAACAAAAACAAAGCTGGGTCTGAACTCTTAAGGCCACCTTAAGTATGCCAGACCATGGGATTGCCATGTGACTTTCTTACCATGGAAAGAAAGCTTTTCACCTTTCTCATGGAGTCACCACCTCCTCTTTCCCAAAGGGATCACCACCAGTGAGAAATCACCACCTGAAATTCTAGAATTGCCAATCTCTGACCATATGGAGAAAACATTAGAGGGACCATTAGTGTGGACTGGAATGTGCCTCCCCCCAAGTTAGGGAATCGAGCCTTTCCTTGACTATGGCAGGGGATACTTCTTTTCACAACACACCTGTGATGTTGTCATAACTCCGGAAATTCATTTCTATGTGGTCCCACTCCAACACCATGCAGTTCTCCATGCTGGGCTGAGCGATGGCCACATACACATCGTTCTTGGAGTTGAACGTGTCTACTGACACCGACTGGTACGGCAGAGTCTGATGAACGACAAAATCTGAGAGTGGGTGTTGAAAAAGAAATATTAGTTCGTACAATCCCAGAGAGAATCCCAGCTGCCATCCTCTCTGCTTTGCAACACCAGTCTGGGGACCTGGGAAGGGGCAAGCCACTCCACACTGCCCTGTGGGACGTTTTGCTCCGTAGATTCTGAAAGATGGGACTGTCAGGTCAGTGCAGTTTTTGATACTGCTTCCTGGAGATACTCTCCCAAGTTACTAACAAGGGCTCAACAGTCTAAGCAAATGTGAGAGGCCTGGCTTTCAGAAAGCCAGGGCAGGAAGAAAGGGGCAGGAAATTCATGAAGCTGGCATGCAAATTACTCTGTGACAGGGGATGCTGTGTTCTAGTTAACTTCTGAGAAGGCTAAGCCTCTAGCCCTCTCAGAACAGCCCCTGAAAGAAACAAGCTGCCTGAACATGGTTTGATGATATTCTTCTCAAACTCACCCAACACTGGGCCCTTGTGATCGCCTGTGAGTTACATACAGTTTCACAAACCCCTACCAAGAAACAGCACCCCTGCTGGCCAAAGTGAGTACTACACTCCAAACTTGGGATGCATCCGTTTGGAAATACCTTCTTCAGGGGTCTTAGAGGTTTCTGAAGGGTCCCTGGGGAAGTTGAGGGGGATCTAAATGAGCTCCCTAGACACTGGTCTTGATGTCCCATGCCTAGGGTCTGAGCATAGCAGTAAGCAGGCACAGAACTTTGCAGCAACTTGTATGGCACAATGGCATGGGCTCTCCTCATTCCTGAGGATTAAGTGTTCCTCACCCACATAGAGCCCTTAAGTGACAACCAACTCTCTGTGAAAGTTTGGCTATGGTACAGAATTGCCAAGGGATGGGGGGGAGGGGGAATGCCTACAATGCTAGCATAGCTTGTAAGTGGGAGAATTAGAAATCTAAAAAAGAAATAATTTTTTAAAACACACACACACACACACACACAGCAGGATGTGTGGAGAATGCCTCTAATCCCAGTCCTCAGGAGGCAGAGGCAGGTGGATTTCTGTGAGTCCAAGACCAGCCTGGTCTTACATAGCAAGCTCCAGGTCAGTTAGGGCTACACAGTGAGACCCTGTTTCAAAAAACAAACAAACAAAAACTTACAACAAATGGTAAAACAAACAAAAAAAAGAACCCCAGAGACTAAGGAGTTCTTCTGGCCAGAAATGTTCCAACATGTGCAGGCCCCTTGGTTATACATCCAGGAGATCGTGGGTTTTGTCCAGCACTTTCTCACCTAATCCTTAACCATCTTAACTCAAAGTTCATGTCACCAACAAGGCCATCGCTGACCAGACCCAATACTAGCTGGGCTCATCCCTGGACACTGAGGTTTAAGTCTTAAGCATATGGCTCCAAACAATAATGCCAGAGTCCCACTTGGAGACAATATGTTATCAAAGAAGTCACCCAAGCCACTCATGGAGGCAGCCCGTTTGATCAGAGGCAGAAAAAGAGACAGCAGCAGGGGTGGCAGCTGAGGTGGCAGGTGTGAAGGAAGGGTGAGAAGGGTTAGGAAAGGCAGGTGGCAGGAAAGTCAGGGTTCCAGGGACAAGGACTGTGCGAGGTATGAAGACAAGTCTTGTGCCTGGAGGGAAATGGCCTGAAGCTACTTCCTATCCTTAAGACTTAGGACTTTAAGACCTGCCAGGCAGCGGTGGTGCACGCCTTTAATCCCAGCACTTGGGAGGCAGAGGCAGGCGGATTTCTGAGTTCGAGGCCAGCCTGGTCTACAGAGTGAGTTGCAAGACAGCCAGGGCTACACAGAGAGACCCTGTCTCGAAAAAACAAAAAAGAAAGAAAGAAAGAAAGAAAGAAAGAAAGAAAGAAAGGAAGGAAGGAAGGAAGGAAGGAAGGAAGGAAGGAAGGAAGGAAGAAAGGAAGAAAGACCCACAAAGATACTCGTAAAACCACAAAATCAGAAACCATAATATACAAGCAAAAGACCAGTTGACCAAAAAAAATCCAATCAAAGCAATATGAAACAAAATGTCTACAAAACATTATTGAGTTCATTGTGTGTTGACCATCTACTACTGCTGGG
>NW_021604608.1:7762787-7821521 GCF_004785775.1 Grammomys surdaster
AAGGAAGGAAGGAAAAGAAAGGAAGGAAGGAAGGAAGGAAGGAAGGAAGGAAGGAAGGAAGGAAGGAAGAAAGAGAGAAAGAAAGAAAGAAAGAAAGAAAGAAAGAAAGAAAGAAAGAAAGAAAGAAAGAAAGAAAGAAAGAATAGGACCTTAAGACTTTAAGACCCAGTTCATCCCTCATAAGATAAGGAAGGAGGTTCCCCATCTCAGCTCCACGGTAGGTACAGATCAGAGCTTGCTGGGTGAGAATGCCCACCTCAGAGCTCAGCACACTCCATGTAAACGGATGCAGACACAGGCTATCCCACCTGTGTCTGTATCCTGACCATCTCTGTGAGATGGGAGGTGTCTATTTTAATAACATTGTTGCTGAGTTGATTCTTGATGTTCTGAGTAACCTTGAGGAAATGACATTCTCTTTCTCTGCCTTCCTATGCATGGGGGAGGGGAATGTAAGCATCCGTAACACATTTGCATACATATGGATACCACTTAGCCCTACACAAAAGGAAGGTCCATACACTTTCACTGTAAGAGGTGCCCCTTCTTCATTGGGTACCCCATGTGACTGAAGGTGGAAGATGGACCCTCAGGAGCCTCCAGGGTATGAGCAGAGAAGCCTACATTTCCAAAGGTGGTGGTGTCAGCCATAGCACCTAGCCCATGCTTATCATGGAGGATTTTACTTCTGCAAGATGACAGTAGCAAGCCACCTCCTAAAGACTTAGGGAAGATGCCCTACAGCTTCTAGCCTGCTCCTGGCATCCCCATCCGAACCAAGAAATAACTGCCACGCCAGCGCAGAAGGCAACTAGCAAATGCTCAAGGTGGCTTCTGTTCAAGGCAGGTGAACAGGAAAAAAGAGGTAGTCCCTGCAGGCTCCCTCTCTTGGCCTCGAAAACATGGAAGAATGCAGCTCTTGTCACTTCAGCAAAGACAGGGATAAACTCCTCTCTATTAAGCTGTTTTTCTTTCATCATGAAGGCCACAAATTCTAAACGCTCCCTGACATCTACCTGCTGGCTTCTGTTTCTCTCCCAACTGTGTTCTCAAGGCTCAGAGATGTAAGCCTCTGCAATAGAATGTGTCCACTTTAAGTAGAACAAAAGTTTTCTACATTTACTGAGGAATCCTGAAAATACAAAGGATCTACCAGAATAGGGGCTGCAGAGATAGCTCAAAGCTTAAGAGGGCTTGCTGCTCTTGCAGAGGACCCTAGTTCAATTCCCAGCACCCATGTCAGGTGCCTCACAACTGCCTGTAACTCCAGCTCCAAGGGATACCACACCCTCTTCTGGTCTCCACAGGCACAAATGTATGCACAGATCCATAGGTATATTCACATTTAAAAAAAAATAAAAAGAAATTTTTTTTGTTAAAAAAGTTCTACCTCCCAAATTTATCCTGTCTATAAGAAATGCAGGCACAGGGATGGAGCAGAGACAGAGGGAATGACCAGCCCAACTTCGGCCCCATCCCACGGGCAAGCACCAATCTCCGACACTGTTAATGATACTCTATTATGCTTGCAGACAGGAGCCTAGCATAACTGTCTCTGAGAGGCTCCACTCAGAGGGTGCTGAGCCCAAAACAGATACAGAGCCCCACAGCCAAACATTGGGCAGAGCTCGCGACTCTGAGTTAGGGGAAGGATTGAGGGCCCGGAGGGGATAGGAACTCCACAGGAAGACCAACAGAGTCAACTAACCTGGATCCTTGGAGGATCTCAGAGACTGAACCAACAACCAAAGAGCATACACTGGCTGGACCGAGCCCTCCCTGCACATATGTAACAGGTATGCAGCCTGGTCTTCATGTGGGTCCACCAATAACTGAAGCAGAGCTATCCCTATAGCTGGTGTCTGTCTGTGGACTATACTCCCCTAACTGGGTTGCCTTGCCTGGCCTCAGTGGGAGAGGATGCGCCTAGCGCTATAATGAATTGATGTACCAGGGTTGGGGGATACACAGCAGGGAGTGCACCTCCTCAGAGGAGAAGGAGAGGGGGGATGGGAGGAGGAACTGTGTGAGGGGGGACCGGGAGTAGCGGCCGTGATCTGGATGTAAAGTAAATTTAAAAAGAAAGTTCTACCAGAATACAGATCATGTTGTACGAATCCAGCTTCCCTGGCCCTGTTTTAATCTATTTTTCCAAATTGAATTCATCATTTCATAATATTTCCCATATACTGACTATCTGGCATGACACACACTGTTAATCACTGAAATGACTAATCCTTCATAGAAGACCTAGTACCATGCGTACCACCAAAGGGACAGTGACTGAGACATGGGCGTCTATACATTCTAGAGAAAGGCACGAGACAAACTTAAACACCCTCTCCTACCCCATATCTGAACTTGAACTTTTATAAAAAATAATAATAATAAGCCAAAGGCCCGGTCATTGTAGAGAGACCTCAGAGGACATGCATACCGAAGTGACATCAATTTACTAGCGTTAAAATATTAATGGTATGTGCCTCCATGAGAACCGCTGCTTCCATTCACACCAGATCAAGTTCATGATGTCAGTGGGTCTCTTACAATTTCAGCCCGTCTCCCACTGGAATCCATGGATTTTTACATAGCTATTTATAGAACTCGTAGAAAATAAATTATACATGACGCTAAGCCTATGGGGAGAGAGAGTGCACATTAATGCATTATTTCTCTTTGCATTTTCATCAGCCCTGAAACACGGGTGGGAACAGGACAATTAGGATGCGCAACTCACTCCCTCTAAGGAATTCAGCGAATTATCCACCTAACATGGGATCATCGATGGGTAACAGGAATCTCTGCCTGGTTAAAAATAGACTTGAAGGGGAGGGTGTGGAAGAATTGTGATTAATCTGAATTGCTGAGGCAGCGGGGTGATGGCTGCCTGCTCATTACTCTCCTCTACAGAGGAACAGCATGCTAGCAACGCCATCCTATCTAGGGCCAAACAGAGATCTGAGCTAAGAGAAAGAATCCACAGTAAGGAAACCATAAGGTGACCCTGAGCACGCTCTCTCAATCTCTCTCTCTCTCTCTCTCTCTCTCTCTCTCTCTCTCTCTCTCTCTGTGTGTGTGTGTGTGTGTGTGTGTGTGTGTGTATGTTTCTGCCTGCCTGTCTGTCTTGTCTGTCTGTCCTGTCTGTCTGTCCTGTCTGTCTGTCCTGTCTGTCTCTATCTCTCCAGGAGTCTAGTCCCCACTCTCCAGGCATCCTCATACACACCCTCCAAAGTCTTTGGTAAAGCCCCAGAGGCCAGGGCTTGATGTGAGCAGAAGACAGAAGAGTCATACCTCATAATTTATTGAGGGTATGTGGCAGGGACAGTACATTGGAACAGGGGTAGGGTGTCCATGAGCCTTAAGGTAAAAGAGATAGAACACTCAGCGAGATCTCACCTGAAAGCCTCCTGTGGGCTTTGCAAAGGAGTAGGAACCTTGTTGGCAAAGACAAATAAACCCAAGAGATATGGTCCAAATGTGTTAAAGTACTCACACTGCCCTCATGGATTCTTAGACTCAGACCTTGGCTGTTCTAGTTCCAGACTGTCTCTTTCCCAGTGACAATTCTCAATCCCAGAATGGGATTAGAACCATCCAGAAGGCCTTGAGGGCAGAAATCCCGTTGCTGTTGTTGTTGTTGTTGTTATTGTTGTTGTTGTTTATTATAAATGATGCTCTGTTCCCAGAGTGTTCAGTTTCTATAAACCCATGTCATCTTCTCAGAGACAGACAGTGTGACCAGGTGCAAAGGGGATGATGGGAGATGCCAACCTCACTGTGGAGTTTAGAGAACTCTCAAGAATGGGATTGACGGCAAGGCGGAGAGGAGCCTCAGATAGCTTCCTATGCACTTAATGTCAAATGGTCTTGAGTGACCATTTCTGTGCAAATGTCATTGACCATGACCTCTGATTTATTGTCCTGATAGCATAATAAATAACCTCATAGTAGCCTGGCAAGGGCAGCTGCCAATTACACAGCTGAATAGCCCCAGCTCTAAGGTGAAAGGCAAGGCTACTTCCTTGAAACTTCCAGTTTCCCATAAGAGAGCAGACCTTGTGAGTTTTTCCAGCTGCAAACACACCCAAGCACATGCACACGAATTCAAACACCTGAAATTCATTTCTACTTGGCGGCTTTCAGCTTATTTGTTTGGAAGGTAGTAGCATATTTTGGCCTAAATACAGTATTTTGTTCCTTGGGATCTTTATGATTTTTGCGTTTCTTTAACCGTTTTTCTGAGTTCTCTTGGCATGCCTTCAGGCTTTGTAGATAGCAACTCCCAACCTCACCGTTTATTTCCGCAAACATCTAGAAAGCTGGCTACATACTGTGGATTGATCCTCCTTCCTTGAAAAATCTGGCTTCAGAAGTAGTGGAAACCTGCTTTAACCTCTCAACTGGAGGCACCCCTCCCCCCACCCGCTACCTGCAGGGCCGTGGAGGGAGTCAGCATCTTAATTTTATTCCATAACCTCAAAAATGTGGAAATGGAAACCCCGAGGTGGGCTCTGAAAAAACAAAGCCAAGCCACCTTTACAGTTCCCCCTCGAGGTGACTGTTTTTCTTTGGCAAGCACTTGTCAAGGTATATATTCTGTTTTGCCACTGGCTATAATTTCCCTAGTTATCTCGTTCTACTTGAAATGGAAAATAATTTGTAGATATAAAAATCTGGTATTAAACTTACAGAAAGTATC
Organism: Grammomys surdaster; assembly: GCF_004785775.1. NCBI lineage: Eukaryota > Metazoa > Chordata > Mammalia > Rodentia > Muridae > Grammomys > Grammomys surdaster. The sequence continues at coordinate 7,767,487 of NW_021604608.1, forward strand.
ATCTTACTAGATGATAAATAAAAAGCCTGTGACAGTTAAAATACCCAGACCCCTCTGCACTGGCTTTCCACGAAAGTCAGACCAGGCCTGTCTGAAGAGAGTCCTCATGCCAAATTCTCAATCCTGCATTTTAATCTTTAAAGACAGACAGACAGACAGACAGACAGACAGACAGACAGACAGTCTGGGAGAGCTAGCTTAGTCAGAAAAGTATTTTCTGTGTATGAAGACTTAAATTTTCTTCCCCAGAACACACATAAAAAAATTGGATGTGGCCAGGCAGTGGTGGCGCACGCCTTTAATCCCAGCACTTGGGAGGCAGAGACAGGTGGATTTCTGAGTTCGAGGCCAGCCTGGTCTACAGAGTGAGTTCCAGGACAGCCAGGGCTACACAGAGAAACCCTGTCTCAAAAAACCAAAGGGGGTTGGTGGGGGGGGGAGGTTGGATGTGGTAAAATTCACACAAAGCTCAGTGCTGGAGAGGCAGAGACAGGCAGAGCCCTGGGTCTCACTAACTATCCAGTCCAGCTGAATCAGCAGGTTCCAGACCAATGAGAGATGCTGCCTCAAAAAGCAATCTTGAGGAATGACACCCAAGTTTGGCCTCTGGCATCCACATACCCATGCGCGCACACAAGAGCACATGCATGCACTCGGATATACAAACACACAATTAGAAGGAAGAAACAATACTGGAGGATTTGAATTTTGCAAAGAATCAAAATTAAAACAGGCTTGGTGGAAAAAAACACTTGTGATACCTGGCCCTTGGGAGGTTGAAACAAAACAATTGCCTCAACTTCAAGGCCAGCTTTCTCAGTATAACAAGAAATCAGGCCAGCCTGAGCTACGTGGCAATACCCTATCTCAAAAGGGGGAGAGGTTAAAAAAAAAATTAAAACTAAATCCAGTGCAACAAACAAAATCCTTCCCAACTATTGAGATGTTCTCCAAACCACACTGATTCATCTTCTTAAACATTTAACACGATTTAGTGTGTGTGTGTGTGTGTGTACATGCATGCGTAAACTCATGTATACCTCAGAAGACAATTGGTTGAGAGAGTCTGTTCTCTCCTTCAACCACATAGGTCTCAGGTCAACAAACTTGGTGGCAAACACCTTCACTCAATGAGCCTCAGTGTCAGCCCTGAGTCATTTCTTTTAAAATCCTTACACTTTCTCTAAAGTGATTTTTATAGAAAACATTTATATTCACTTTCCTTCGTATGAAGTTGACAGTCTACAAGGCAAACAAAGGGTTGTTCTACATGCCCACCTCTGAGGACGGAACTCTGCCTACCTGTGGTAGTACACTCATAGTCAAAGCTGGTTACATCATTGAGTTTCTTCTCCTGGTATTCTGGTGGACCGATACACAGCACATCAGACACTGTGGAATTTGTCATCTTCAGCCATAGATACAGCCATTTGGCTTTGCAGTCACATTCAAATTTATTACCCCTTAAGTCTCTGAAATACAAAACACACATGCATACACAGGGAAGCAGACATATCTGATGTGTTTTGGTAGTAATATGAAACACTGGAGTCATCCATAGCCTGATAGATCTAAAACAATCCATATATGAAATTTAAAAAAAAATAGTTGTATTTCATGGATCTTATTTCTTGTATGGATGGTTGTCTTTATTGAATATTCCTTGACGCAGAGGTCTTAGTTGAATGGCATACAGAGAGTTCTCAAAAATGAGACATCAGCCCTCTTAAAATGGCCTCTGCTGGAAGTGGGAAGGGATGAAAGAAAACTATCCCAGTATAGGTTCCCATAAATGAAAACAGGGACGTGATAGGAAGACAGTGTTCACAAATACAACAGGAACATTCAGGGCCTTGTTAAGCCACATCCAGTAAGATGTGCTATGGTCACGATGCTTCCAGTGAAATTTCAGAAGGTAAAGCAGGTAGATAGACTACACAGAGACCAGCCAGCCAGCATGCCTAATTTACTATTGGACACAGGATACAGTATCTAATGGCTGAAATCAACACAAGACAATACACATGCTGTTTCTCAGTGTGTACTACTTTGTGGTCAACAGTCAAGAGCAAAGGGATTTGAAAGACATCATTGACTAGGGCCTGTGGCAGTAGACACAAATTTAAATTGCATTACTCACAGTTCAATCAGGGAATCCAGATCGCTGAACACGTCCCTTGGAAGTGCTTTAATGTGGTTGTTGGCCAAAGAACTAGAAAAAAAAAGTCATATTTAAATGTGGTTACTACCTTCCTGCCAGTCATTCTGAAGTCCCTTTAAGTACATCTAATGATTCAAGAAGAGTTCTAAGCCTCCTCATCAAAATAGGGCTCAATCCATAACTTGACCATCACTGAAAGACACAAATTCCATTACACAAAGGCAACTGGATTCCAATGTAAGCTTTTTTCGCTTTGAAAATAAGCACTCTATTAAGTAAGCTCTTTATGCACAGCTATTAAACTATAGTTGGCTTCCGTAGTTTCTAGAATAAAAGCCAAGGTCCTAGGCCAGGTCTAGTGGAGCAACACCTTTAATGCCAACCCTTGGGGGGGCAGAGGGAGGTGGATCTCTGTGAGCTTGAGGCCAGCCTGGTGTACATAGTGTGTTCCAAGCCAGCTTATCTTATCTTCAGAAACGGGAAAGGAAAAAAAGTAAGGTTTCATTTCATAGCATGTAAGACTCTCCATAGTCTAAGAACAGCCCCATTAGGTGAGACTGCACCGCCCACTGCTCTAATCCCGCCATATAGGAATCTCTGTCATAGCTCCTTGGTCTTGATTGGAAGATTGTCATTTGCAAACTATGTTTTAATTGTTTGCTTCTGGACTGTGTAATTTCTCAACACAAAAGCAGCACACAGAGACTGCTATCTGTCCATGGTTTTATCCTATCCCTAGAACGGGGCACACCCATAGGAAGTTGTGAAACTTTTGCAAAAAAGAAGATGGATATGCTATTTTTTAAAAAATGAATGAATGAATGAATGAATGAATGAAGCATCAATCTGAGACAAACAACAGAAGATGCACAATCCTCCTCTCCCAAGAAATCCTCTTGTGGTCCATCCAAGTGTGTGTGATCATCTGTGCTTCTGAAATGAACTCAGTGAACAATCTTTTACATGGAGACATTCTGCGCTGACACATCAGGATAACAATAAAATCTCACTGAAGCAGCGTGCTTAGCGAAGAACTGACTGTGATCAATTTCATCTTCTCCTTAACCGAGGCTGATGAGAAATCATTTCCCTGTTTCTTCTTAGGGTTGCAGAGGTTTCTGAGATGCTAGTCCACACCCACCTCCGGCTAGAGGAGAGGTTTGTTGTGAAGAACCTCAGTTTCCAGAAATTCCGGATTCTGCAGTGCTGTGTTGCCAGCCCGCTGAGGATGGATGGCCACAGTGCCCTGCTGCTGTGGGAATGCTGAGTGGAAATAATGTGCACCAAGTCTGTGGTTCCCCAGAGACTCAAGTAACACGGTCAGGAAATGTACTCCTTCCTCTAGAGTTTTCTTCTATGCATGAGTACAAATGGCAACATGTATAACTGGTAAACATGTAGGTGATTTTTAAAAATGTATGAAGTTAGTCATACTCAGTCATAGCATGGTCATGGCCCATTCCAGAATGGACAAATGGATGAGCACTTCTGTTTACAGTCAGTTGGGTGTCGTAGAAAGCATAAGCCCATTTTTACTGCAAACATTCTTCCTTCAAATACTGACTGAGACTGGGGAGAACAGTAGTTTCTAATTATTCTCCTTCCCACTCAGGCAACCATAAATGGATTAGACTACCATTTCTTGTGCTTTCTTAATGAGGTACTTACACATTTTTTGATGTGTTGAGGAATAAGCTGATTATATAATCACAAAGAACATATGCTGGGGGGTAACTTTTGGAAATTTTAAAGGGGGTGTTTACTTTGATATAGGAAGCAAAGCACAAAAAAAACTTTAGCGAAATATCCTGTTAATTGTTCCACTCTTTTTAAAATGTGGCTACCCGGAAGCTGTTGCATTGAAATGGTAATAATGTAACAATATATAGATTGGTCAAAGAAAACCAGCCAAACAAACAAACAAACAAATATAATTTGCAATTGCTCCAAGTTTGTAATTTTGCTTTCATAAGCCAGCCCTATTTTTATGAGCTATCTACCCTACCCAGACTAAGTGCTTAACATATTCCTTTTAATTTTATTTTGTCTACAAACCCATAGCACTGACTTCATTTCTCAAACTATTTAATAGCTTCCTGTCCCCTGGGTTCTATAAGAGTGCTGGAAAACAAATGTCCTAGATTTTAGTTACAGATTGGCACTGCTCCCTCTGCTTTGGAACCCAACCTGTGTTTTAATATGAATGTGGGTATCTAAGTGTTGGGAAAGTCCACAAAAGGCCAACATCGAACATCTCATTTAAGTGAGAAGATTCTGGGTAGTGACTCCCTTAAGCAAGTGATTTCTGGAATGGAGGCTTTCTTGCATGAGACGTTTAAAGGGGAAAAGGGGACAGTTCCATCTATAAACAACGTGTATGTTCTGCTTGCAGCCTGTGATCAATAGCAACGGCCCTCCTTCCTTCCCACGTTTTGAGACCCACACTTATCTGCTTCAGTTGCTCTTCTCCAGGCAACCACATCTGTCCCTCAGCAGTCTCTATCTAGATATTCAAATAAGCAAGGAAATTTAGCCATCCAGAGAGAAAACCAAGACTTTTTAATGACTGGAAGGATAAGATGATACTGTCATTGAGGAGAAGGAAGAGGAAGAAGAGGAGAAGGGAGAGGAAAATGATGATGAAGATGATGATGATGGTGATGGTGATACCAGCCAGACCCTGGGCATTGGCATCTACTATGGAGAACAGGGCTGCAGTCTTTGGAGCCAAACATCATTAACCCATTATGTGTATCATATTGTCCACAGTCAGTATAATAATGCCTATCCTGTGAAGGAGGAAACTAAAGGTCAGAAAAGCTAAGTAAAATCAATACGTAATCACTGGGATGTGAACCCAGACCTGAAGTCTCAGTTCACAGGAACTAAGGACTACAGCAAATTGGTTGACTCTGTATTTCCATAGAAAGAGAAGAAACCCAAGAACAATGTCGTCAACAGGGCGCATGTTCTTCTCTGCACCGTGCTGACAATTGTTTTGATTCCCCCATGGTCACTCGCTACCTCCTTACTCTCCAGTCTCCAGCTCAGGCAGGGAGTCTGCTTGGTGGCCCCAGATCCCAGGCTCACTGTGCCCACTAGCAGGTGCCTTCACCAAGACTGTTACAGATTAATGAGAAGACTCTTTGTTGTAGTTTTTCAAGACAGGGTTTTTCTGTATATCCCTGGCTGTCCTGGAACTCACTCAGTAGACCAGAGTGGCCTCAGAGATCCACCTACTTCTGCCTCTGAGTGCTGGAATTAAAGGTATGCACTACCACCACCCGGCAAGAAGACTTTTTTTTAAATGACTATGCCCTTACACTATGGTCAGTGTTATACTTAAAGATACCACCACCCCTGACCAGCACCTAGATTTGATGCTCTCCAGTTTCTCCAACTCTCCTTTTTATTGTAGATAAGGTGACTATGGATATATAGGACCTATCAGCTTCCTCAGACAAAAATGATTATGCAAATGAAGCCCACATCTCAGCTAATAAATGCCATCTGCCATGACAATGATTGGTTTTGCATTTTCACAAACACAGCCATTATTTTTTCCAATCTTATTAACTTTTCTAAGTGTGTGTACTTGCTTCATTCTGATATGCCAATCGATTCCTTTTTCCCCTTTTGGTCTCAGGTACGCTATTAAGGAATTGGAGCACTTGGCTGAAACTACAGATTAATCCAATATAAAAGAAAAGGCAACTTTCATCTTACAGGGAGGACACTTGATGTCTCTATAGCACTTTGGTGATGCCTTTTGCTGTGTTTCTTAAGTCTTAGTTCCCAATTCTGTAGAATGGGAACTCAAATTATCATAAAACACAGGGAAGGCCTATGAGTACCAGGCCTGGTACCTGGTACCAAGTGGGTATAAGAACCATGCCTCTATCCCCCTTCCTCCATGAACACATGGCCCACACAGCACTGAAGTTTTCCCACTTCACATGGAGTCATCTGGTCCCCATGGTGACACAGGATGATAGAGACCAATATGCAGTTGGTCACCCTAATGAGTGCTACTGGACAGCATAGGAATCTCTTAGGCAATCTGGATATGAGTCTCCTGTGAGAGATGTTGTGAATATGGAAACATGGAAATAACAAAGAAAAACAACTGTGTGTGTGTGTGTGTATGTGCATGTGTGTGTTCATGAACATGTGTGCACATGTGTGTGTGTGTGTGTGTGTGTGTGTGTGTGTGTGTGTTTGTATACATGTGTGCACATGTGACCTCAGGAGCCATCCACCTTATTTTTTTGAGACCAAGTTTCTTCCGGGATCACTGCTGACTGTCCAACAAGCCATGGGAATCCTCCTGTCTCTGCTTCCCCAGCACAGGAATTTCGAATATGTACCACGATGCCTGTCTTTTCACATGGGATTTGGAAAACAGATCAGAGGCCTTGGTCAGCCCGTACAAGAGAGTTCATAGGACTTACAGGTGAGTCAGGTCACGGAGGCCCCGAAAGGCATTTCTTGAAATGGTTTCTATTTTGTTCCCTTCTATGAACCTAAGGAGAGAAGCAATATAACATAACTGAATTCCCTCACCTTAACATCTCTAACAGATAATAATACAGTGTGCTTTGACAATAAAATCCGAAAGCACTCATGAGCCGAGCATGTGAGCAAGAACACGCGCTCTCTGCTCCAGCCAGCTCAGCATGGGTGTCTCCAAATTCAGAGCTGGCAACACGGGCAATCACATCTTGGGTTTGAGCAAGGAAGAAGAACTTACTGCACTAAGGCCAGAAATTCCCCCATCTCTGCAACACTGGAAAGCTTCCAGGCAGTCTCCCAGCTTTCTCTTACATTACCCTATGCCTTGCTATCCATACTTTTGTTAATACTGTAGTCCCTAGAGGAAAGTCCATTGTTTTTACATCTCTGTATTTTAGTTTTTGCTGAGGAAGAGTTCCATTAAGCGTGGCTTCCAGAAACCTTGAGCTCATCCTGTCCTACACTGCCTCATATCTGGGCAAATGGTAACAAGATAGGAGTGTTCTCAAGCTCTGGACAAGGCTGAGAAGCAGAAAGGGCAGTATCCGGAGCAAGGTCTGAAATGGTACAGGGCTTGTGCAGAAACCTTGTAGCAATGACACTGACTAAGCCAGAAACTCTCAAGATATGACAAGGATACATTGTAACTGTTCTCCGGGGCCAAGAAGCTACGTCAAATGCTAGCCGGTCTTTGATGAGATGGTCCACAGGGAAAGGCTTTGCTACATCTGTGACACAGCTGATGAGTTAGGTCTCACAGGGAGCATTCTCTGATGCCTGTTTTTAAAAACTCTGCTGTCTGTTTAGCACTAGACTTTAGCATACCCTGATAAGCTGCCTTTCTCCCAGGGCAGCATGTGAACTCCCCACCAGAGAAAATCCTAAGTACCCCACAGCTATTCATGGGCTTTTGGGTGACCCTGGTGACTTCAACCCTGCAGCTGTGACACTCTTTGCACATCAAATACATGTCAAAATACCGGATTATAAGAGGGTTCTCCGGAGAAAGAATTCCTGGGGAGACATCGTTCCTGAGAGTTCATATCAGCAGAGAGCTTTTTCTACCTGGGATGTGTCTAGAATTCCAACATCTACCTGTTCACCTCAGATAAGACAGCAGGAACAAGGCTTTGCAAATCCTCTGAATGCTAAGCAAGGAAATCCCAAACTGATAGCAGGATTAACGTTCTTACAGACTTACCAAATACAAGGCTAGGACAACTTAAGGGGAAAGAGAAAGGTTTGACTGTGAGAAAGGCTGAAATAAGAACCACAGCCAAAGGGGGAAATGGTACATCTGAAGAAGGAAAAAGAATTCCCTCTCCTGCTTTCTTGTTGTTATGGTTTGGTTTGGCTTTTCATTTTTAGAAAAAGGAAAAAATCTAATTAGACCTTCAGTACGACTCACAGGAGACAGAGCAAATGGGATACGGGACAGCTGGATAAAAACCAGGCAGTTTACCCCCAAATAGGGAAACTTTGTTTAAAAATACGTAGCCCCCAGAACCGTCCAGCTCTATTTCTGGTCCATCAGCAAATCTATGCCTAGTTCTGGAGGTAAAAATATCCAACGTGATTTCCAACTGTGCTTGTTACACGACAAATTAAAGATCATCAGAGAATGAATGAATGAGTGTCTCCCCTCCTGGGCTTTGTCTTCAGCCTCCTCCTGACCTAGCATGCAGGAAGTAAGTCAACTCACAGGTCAGTGCTGGCATGAGAATGGCTGCCCCACTATCCCCAGCACAGGATATAACTCAGAAATCTCCCAGAGGCAACAAACTTTCAGCAGACCCCACACAACACTTACAGGTATTCAAGATGAAAGAGGCCAGCAAAGGCATCATCTCGGATCACTGTGAATGAGTTAGAATTCAGCAACCTGAAAACAAGACAGGTTTTAACAGAGATGGCATAGTGCTGTCATGTGAGGAAGCCATTTCTTGTTCTTTTCCTAGGTGATGGTCCCTCTGCAAATGAGAGCTATTCTCAGTCTAAGGACAACCCCTTAGGTCCCTGGTGTCCTCACCACTGTGATAGGGCAGCAAGGAAGGGACTGTCTGCTGTCTCTAATACTACCTGTCTCACTCCTGGAGGATCTTATGAACTGATGGCACAGTTTTCTACTAGACACAAGGCAGCCAATAAATACTTCATGATACCTAAGAAACCATGGAATTACAGACCTGCAAGGACCTAACACAATTGTATTCTAGAGATATTTGAGCCCCAAGAAGATATGAGACTTGACTAAAGTCACACAGTGGCAAAAATCCTTTCTACCACACTGTACATTCTTATGAGAAATAATCATTTTTAAACGGTTAAGAAATCTCTAGAAGATTATCGCTATATAGTTTTCAATTTGGGTAGCTAGGCAAATCCATTTGATAAATATTGATAAAACCACCTATGTTTATTTGACGAACTAATATCTATGCTATATTTCTACTCTAAAAGATTTGAGATTTAAGGTTATGTATGTGTGTATGTATGTATGTATGTATGTACATATGTATGTATATATTGCTAAGTTGTATGTCCAAAGACATATCTAAGGGCACAAGTGTGCCACAACATATATGTGAGGTCAGAGGATAATTTGCTGGAGTTAGTTTATTCCTTCTATCATACAAGACCCAGGGATCAAACTCAGGTCATCAGCATAGCAGCAAGCACCTTTGCCTACTGAGTCATCTTGCTGGCATACGAACTGGGATTTTTAGTGGTAAGTTTAATGTTAGAGTAGGTATACAGCATATTAAAAACAAAACTAACAATGACAACTTATTGTGGCTAGGTAGTGATTTGTATCTCTGAACTTTTCTACAGTGTGTTGATTGCTGTAGGTATAGTCTCACTATATCCAAGAAATACAGTAAGAGTCGGTGCTATATATTGGCAACCACCTGCTGGTCTTTGTTTTGTTTGTGTAGTACTAAGGAAGGAACCCAGGGCCTTCAGCATGGTAGGCAAGTGCTCTACCACTGAGCTACGTACCCTCCACACACATATAACCCGAGCCTAGTGACATGCTTTCGAAAAGTGACTTTGGGACATAAATTTTCATTATCATACTGATCATATTTCATTATCATTATCATCAACTGACTTGGGTTTCGGGGCCCTACATCGTTCACCATGGCAACTTGGATGTGGTTTCCTAAGAGGAGCTGGGGCAAACATAGCTTTGGGCTTTGGGTTTGGATCCTGACTCTGCGAATCAAGGCAAGAAATTTATCTTTCCTGAGCATCAGTTTCTTCATCTGTCAGATGGGAAAACCAAAGTACCTTCCCTGAAGACATGCCATGCCGGTGAGATTAAAAACACGCATACCTGTACGGCTTGCATGTGAGACAAACTGGAAATGCTCCTATGCAAAGAGCAATATCAGGAATTTTTTTTTAAGATAAGTTTCTTTTTGAGGGGAGATGTTTGAGGTGACAGTCTGGTTATGGTCAATGCAGCTACCTCCCAATTACCTGATCTGTGATTGGGATCTACCACAACTACCACAAGTCCCAGTGGAGAAGTTGGCATAAAGTTGGGGAAGGCCCTAGAACAGGAGAACAGTGGCTTAATGTGGACACTCTAGGACAAACTAAAGCTAAGAGCCAGCCAGGGTGACTTGGAGGACTGTTGACTATAGGAAGACCCACACCCATGAGTCAGAGAGTACCCTTCAAGAACCGTACTTCAGGGACCCCCAATACTCACAGCAGCTGTAGGGAAGGCAGATGAGAAAACATTCGGTCCTTGATTTCCAGAAATGTTCCATTTACTAGACTCCTACGGGCAAGAGAGGGACAGAGTGAGGCCCAGGGTTCTTTCAGGAAGTGCCAAGCCAAGTGGGCAGTTGGCATTTCCTCCACCTGAACTTCACACTCCTCCTCTCTGGGGTGAAGATTCATGTGTTTGACCATTGTCCTCCCAGGGAGCAAAGTGAGGAGAGTTTCTTCCCAGTATACTTGATCAATAGGAAAACTAGTCTGGCTGACAGATTCCTGTGCTATGGGTCTGGCTCCTTGCACAGACATTAGCTCAGTCAGCTTAAATCAATTCCCGAGCTTCCTTCACTTAACTACAGGAGGCCTCAGCTCAAGGTGGATAATTACTTCACCCAGGATTCTGTTTGTGCAGACACAAAGTTAATGTTGGCCCACAAAACTCTGGGGTAGGATTAAGCATTCCCCTTGGAAGCAGGAGTCTCTGAAAGACACTCAGAGCACTTCTGACTAAATGCACTGGGAAAGCCTTGGGGGAAACTCAGAGACACCTGAACTTGCCCAGGAAGGGAGAGGCAAGGCCATCTGCCAGATAAATGGTCAACCCCAGGAAAGAAGCTTGGCTGTTTCTGCCTCAGGGTCTCCTACTCTTTCTGGCCACAGCAGGACTTCCATACATTATTGGAGTTAACATGCAGAACACTTCAGCTTTGATCACAGCCAAAGGGTTTAACAAGAGAATTTCTAGAATCCTCCATGTGATCTAATTTAGCAATAGTAAGAGTCAAGCAGGCCTGCTGTTCCCCACAGCCAAACTCTTCCAACTTTTTACAAATGTAAACAGGACCTGGACCCTCTCCCTCCCTGCTCGCTGATGCTTTTTTTTGCCTTGAAGAAGCACAAGACTGATGACAAGCCGGAGAAGGCACAAGCAACATGATACCCAGGACTCCCTGGCCCTCAGGATTCCCTCCCTCCTCTACACTTGCAGGGGTATCCCAGCACCTCAACCTGGAATAAGGAACTATCCTAGCAAGAAATGTCCCAGCAGTAAATATAATGCCCTCAGGTCCCTTCCATAGCAACATTGCACCATTGCCACTGTGTGAGACCTAGTTGAAAGTGCTTAGCAAGTGGACAGAGAAATCTCTCTGGTTGGCTCTGTCAGTGCTGATAATACAACCCACCATGGACAAAGGTGGCAAAAGAGAGGCCCTCTTGAACTCAAAGCAAGAAGTTGGGAGGCTATCCTCGCTAGGGGCTCAGCTGGACACCATATACGGTAAAGCACTTAGAAGCCCTCTGGGTTCCCCCTCTGTAAACCACGTGGAGCAACCCCTTCACTTCCAGAAGCTGTGTGCCTTTGCACAGGCTAGGCATTTCCTAGCCTGCAGTGTGGAGAGGTCAGGAGGGGGCCAACCTCCCAGCATAGCTGAGGCCCGCTGCGGTGAGGCCTCACCCATTCCTAATTAGCTGCTCAATCCGGGCGCGTACAGCTGCTCTCCAGTCACACACCCACCCACTCAACAACACAAGAGAACCACTCAAAACTTTAAGGTACCCAAAAGATCACGCCGTGGCCCGAAATACAGGCTGTGGACTCTGGTGCAGAGACCCTACCCCACGGTGGGCCCTGGGTCTGCAGTAGCATCAGCTCCCCCAGGTAGGTCTGATGCAGGTGGCCTCGGGCCACAATGAGAAACTGTCACGCGGACCTGTCTGGATTCCCGTACTCTGGGGTTTACAGTCCCCTAGCCTCCACTCCACACAGATTCCACCCACGTTCCGTGCCCCCAACCCAAACGCAAAGAAAGGGACTGAGGAGCAGGGTCAGGTGGCGCTGCCCCAGCACCAGCCGCAACTCCTTGGTGGCGGCCGGCGCAGGGCAGGGCGGGGCGGAAATGGAGGGGTCCCACTCACAGGGAGCTGATGTCGCCAGGCACGATCCTAGGCACCCAAGAGGAGCCCACGCAGATGATGGACTCCTTGGTACAGCTGCAAGTGGCGGGGCAGCGCGCCAACCGCCTCACCTGCGCGCTCGGCGGGATGAGGCACGCGGCACTCAGCAGCAGAAGCCCCAGCGCCCCGCTGCCTCTCCGTAGCGCCATGCCGGGTCCCCCGGTCCCCGCCCGGGCGCGGACCCCCGCAGCCGTCGCCGCCCCGCGCCGCGCGCTCGGACCCAGCGCCGCAGCAGACGCGGGTGCCGCTTGCCGATCGGCCGCCAGCGCTGCTGGCGAGGACGCGGGCGCCGCGGGTGTGGGAGGCCGAGCCGCAGCCGAGCAGCATGCTGGCCGCCACCCCCACTCGGCGCCCCCCCACCCGCGCCCGGGCTGCTGGGCGGCCGCCGCACCCGCCTCACCCGCGCTGGCCTGACATCAGCACCCGCGCCCGCCGCGGGCCGGGACCAATGAATAATGCACGCGGGGGCCCGCCCCGCGGGGGAGGGGGAGGGAAAAGTTGGATGACCTTGGGGGAGGGGCCGGCTGTGGCTCAGACCCCCCTGGGATGCTGGCTAAGCTTAGCAGGAGCAGGGACCCCCCCCCCCCCCCGCAATCCTTCTGTGGGCTGCAAAGAATTTCAGAGACAGTGGATTCCTTTCTACAGGGTCAAAACGTGAGCATTCTTCCACGCAAAAAAAAAAAAAGTAAATAAATAAAAATTTAAGTAGAAACAGTAAATACTGGAGCCTCTACATCCCAAGAAAAGTAGGAGTGGGGAGCACTGTCTTGACCTGGGAGAAAGATCTCTGTCCCCGAGTGCCTCGAAGAGACCAGATCTTAGTGCAGAATTCATTTATCTTAGAGAGGACCTAAATGACTTAGGGTAAAGGGGCCCGACTGGGCCACTTTGGCTGGCCGACCGTGTTACTGTGGGATCTGTGTCTCCACTACACCTGAGCTCACTAAAGCCAAGCCACCTTCCCTTGCCCTAGGAAACTAGACTCGCAAAACTGCTACAGCAGGGAATCCACTGCTGTGCTCCTGGGCCTTGCAAGAATACATCCTGAGAAAAGTTTCCCTGGCTCAACACAGTAGTCTACGCCCCACCCCCACCCCCTGATTAAATGATGGGGGACACAGATTGTTAGGAGAGACAGAGTTGGTTGCTCTGAGCACTGGGCCTTTCATCTCCTAACCCTTAGCAGATGCTATCCATCTTCCAGAATTTAACTGATGAGAAAACTGAAGCCCAGGAGGCCTGGGTAGCTGTCGAGTCTGGTTCAACAGTCAACACCAAAGAGAAAGCCTGAAGCCTGAGATGGGGATTTGTAACTGGCCCAAGGGAAGCCCTTTTTTACTCCTGGAATTTGTCTTAAGGAACGTGAGTGTAAGGTAGTGTACTTCTGGGGTTGGAGGGAAATGCCAAGCAGAACAAAGCATCGTAGATCCCCACCCCACCCCTGCGACTGCTCTGATCTCCGACCTGTCCATCAGGCTAACCTGGGCAAACCATTCTGATGTTAGGACACACATGAAACAAGTACAGCCAACGCAGAAATGAAAACTCATCGACGCTGTCTCTTATTCCCGAATCATTTTAGCACAATTCAATGGGGGGGGGGGGATATCTGGGTGTCCACTATGGGAAAGGAGAAAAATAGTCCCTATAGGCAGGAAACTTCAGTATAGCTAGGCAGATAGCACAGCAGAAAGACCTTCCTATAGTTACATGGATATGAGACTGGCCAAAGGACAGAAAGTAGGCTGCTACTTTGGCACATTACGAAAGAGTAAGACAGGGTCTTCATTACTTTTCCTGTTGCTATGATAAAATACCCTAACAAAAACATCACAAATCAGCTTGATAGTGGCACTATCTAGCAGAGATAGCCAGGGCTCAGCCTCAGCATGAGTCAGCAGGTGGGACCAAGAGGGACTCCAAAAGATGGTCTCGGCTATGCCTCTCTTGGAGAAGCAAAGATCAGCAAAGACAAGAGACCAACAAGCATGGCCCAACTAGCTCTACAGACAAGCCACGCTCTGCCTCCTTCATTGTCTGTTGAGTTCTATCTATAATCCCTCCAACCATCACATGTCCTCCACGGATCTTGCCTCATCATGTGAGTCTGTCTCACCTGACTTCACTCTGTCAATCAGCCTGAGTCTGTAGAAGCGCAAGAAGCTGCAGCACACCACCAGAAGTTTTCTGGTGTGGTTCTCTCTATGGAGTCCTGACAAATGGAGCTCAACTCTGCAATGTAATGCAGACCAATACATGGGAGTCATTAGCAACAGATCCTTCATCATGTGTCCTTTCATCTGTGTCTGCTTCAGTGAAACATTCATTTCCGAGTCTGCTTTACCCTTTCACCTGTGTCACTTCAGTGAAATGTTCCTTCATGTGTTTGCCCCAGCAAAACACCATCCGACACAACTGACTTTCCAAAGAACCCTTATGTTTCCACTTCACTGAAAGGCTGATTTAAGCTAAATAGTCACTCAAAGAGGTGCCTGAAGACTTGCCTTCTAGGTGATTCCAGGTCCTGTCAAGTTGACACTCAACCATAATCATCACAGATATCACATAAACCACACATTATCATATACTATACACACACACACACACACAAACACACTTGTCTTGAGGAATGGATCTTTTCATTTTCTGGATTGGGAAACTGAGTCCAGAGACATTTTCCACTTACCCAAGCTTACCAAGTACCCAACCAGAGAATTTTATAACCCAGAACTAGCTGCTAGGGTCTGAGGAGGACGGCAGCTGCCAGGACTGCACAAAAAGGAACCCAGGCCACTGTTCCTGAAAGGGCCCTAGGCGCGAGCAAATGCAGATGCACATATCTAGGCCTGGGCTGTCTCTTACAGAGAGACAGCCTTCTCTGTCACACCACTCCATCATCAGATGATTTTTTTTTTTAGTCACCTGTACCATGAGGCTAATCATTATGATCACTGTCCTTAATGCCACTAAGTAGCTTAGTTCCTTTTCTATTACTGAGAAGAGACACCATGACCAAGACAACTTATAGAAGAGTTTATTGGGTACTTACAATTTCAGAGGGTGAGTTGATGACCATCGTAGCAGGGATTGTGGCAGCAGGCAGGCAAGCAGGCATGGTGCTGAAGCAGTAGCTGAGAGGTTACATCCTGATACACAAATAGGAGGTAGAAAGGGAAAGCTAACTGGGAAAATGGCATGGGCTCTTGAAATCTCAAAGCCCACCCAGCAGGGACACACCTCCTCCAACAAAGCCATACCTCTAATCCTTCCCAAACAGTTCCACCAACTGAGGACTGAACATTCAAAGATAAAAGCCTATGGGGGGCATTCTCATTCAAATCACCAGCATAGTAGAACCAGCTACAGCCCATCCTGAGTAGAGTGCAGAAAAAGACCAGAGGAGTAGGCCTGGCAGAGCTATTATTTGTTTGGGCTCTGGTAGAGACACTAAGTGAGTGCTTGTAAATTATAAGGCACAGTTTATAAATTAAGACATAAAAATGGAAATGCAGATTACTTTGGTTTGATTCCAAGATCTTCAGCAGTTTGAGGGAAAAAAACTGTAATAGACAATCAGAGAGACACAATCTGTTTCCAGGAACTAGTAAGAGTTTGTAAAAATGTAAATGTCTTCATTCAGATGGACATTTGTCCCAGTAAGGCCTGGTGATATGAATGCTCAGTCCTGCAGTCTATGATATGGTAGGACTCCTGAAGTCTAACACTGTCTGTACTTTACATTACTGCACATGCTTCAGCTTCAGAACTGTGTTAATTCATGTCCCTGTACTCAACCACCAGTCAGCACTGACTGGGAGCTTACAAGAAGCTGGCAGGCAATGATAAAGTAAGACTAAGACAGACATGCTTCCTACCTCCATTGGAGACAGACATTGAATAAAAGAATGTAAAAATGGATATGCAAATAGAAGACAGGATATGAGGAGATCTAGCTCATAGGTGAAGGAGTCAAGGAGAAGAAGCAGAGGCCAAGGAAGAGGTAGTGCAGGCAGAAAGCACAGCATATGCAAAGGGCCAGGACTGAGAAGAGCAGAGTGCCTGTTCAAACCAGATATAGTGTGTTCAGAGATAAAGGATGGGGTGCCATGAGCACTTGAAGGTAGGAACAAACAAATCACACAGGACTCTGCAGGCCAAAGCAAGGAGCTCAACCGTCATTCCTAATGCCAGAAGGAGCCATCGAAGGACTTGAGTCAGAGAATTGGCATGACGTCGTATACTTCCAAATAGTTGATTCTGACTGACAAGCCAGCCCCGGAAAGTGATAAAGCTGGGCTGAATTTACAGCAGGAAAGAAGAAAAGTGGTGTAGTTTCAAGAGGCATCCTAAGGGAAGGGTTAGCAGCACCCTGTTTACTTCAGGTGGGAAGTCAAAGGGAGCCAAGGTTAGCTCTCAAGAGTTGGCTGGAGCCTGTGGGTGATGGATGGTGGCATCACTTCCTAAGACGACAATGTCTGAAGAAGAGGGCTTAGTGAGAGAGTGGTGAAAACAGTTCCGTGTCAGGGACATTGAGTTTTAAATGTCCAGGAGGCGTCCAAGTAGCACATTCTGAGTGGGTCTTTAGATGCCTGATCGCACTGGTTAGGAGTTTGGGAAGTAGCCTTCACATCCCCTTGTGAAGCTTCAGTTCTTTCTAAGTTCTCAGTGTGCATAAATGGGAGACATTTTAGATGTACATTAGAGAGAAGATATCTCTCAGATGTAGTCAGCCAGGAACAATGCATATTACAGAGAACAGTGGAGCTAAGAATACTGCAGTTGGGGATGTATTTTTAGATCACAAGTAATCTTCAAATCCTAAACTGACTATAATAAGTCTTTTGAGAATCTTAGAGACCTTCTCATACAGTTATTCTCCCTTCCCAACTTGCCGTCCACAGTCCACCCATAGCCCCACCTAAGTGTCCCCGCAGACCACAAGGCTTGGAAAGCTATCCCAACACCGAATGTTCTTGGCTCCCCAGCTTTCTGAAGCTTAGAGAGAAGTTGCCCATTCAGACTTCAGAGGCATTGAGTTTGAATGACCGACCACACTTTGATGCTTCCCCAGAATCATCCTCCCCACCACACACACACACACACACACACACACACACACACGCACACGCACACGCACACGCACACGCACACGCACTGAATTTGCCAATCCCAGTTCAACTACGTCACTCCAATCTGCCACTCTGTGTTTGGCTGCTGATCAAACACACACAGAAGCTATTTCTAGCTTCCCTCTACTGCTTTTTTCAAGAAACCCAGTGGGCCTCCCAGTTTGGAACCCACTTTGAGCTGCCCCTTGATTTCAATCAAGTCCAGAGGACTGCCTGTAGGTGTCTGTCTTGTCACTAGCCAAAAGGACTCTAGGACACTGACAATAGCTTTTAGTGACTTCTGTCACCTCATCCTCACCACCGGTGAGATGGAACCTTAAGGATCTTTGTTAGCTTTCACCAGCAGCTACATGGTCTCATGGCAACAAGACATAATTTTGCATCATAAAGAGTCACGCCTCCTCAACCACATGGCTCAATTGAGGGACAACTTCATCTTCCATTTCAGACATCACCTCCACTAAGTTGTTCCAGAACATTCCATTCGCCAAGCCACACAGACAGAGCAATTGATTGGTGACAGTTAGTATTAAATGTCAACTTCATATCTGGGAGGCAGGTCTTGGTATACATCCAGGAGGAATTGTCTGGATAAGGTTGGTCTCCAAAAATGTCTGAAAGGAATAGTTTTGATGTTACTTGACATAGAAAGACCCACCCACTGTGAGCAGGACCATTCCCTAGGCTGAGGATCCTGGACTGTGTGAGAGTAAAAGTAGAGGCTGGAAAGATTCTCAGTAGTTAGGAATGTGAACTGCACTACAGAGAACCAAGTTCGGTTGTCAGTGCCCACGTTACCTGGTTCAGAATGGCTTGTAACAGAATCCAATGTGTCTGACCTCCGTGGGCACCTGCACTCACACGCATTTCCTCAAATACAAGCAGAGATGTATGTAATTTTCTTAATTAAAAAAGAGGGGGAGGGAGGCATAGTGGTAAACACCTTTAATTCCATCATTCAGAAGAGGGCGGCAGGCGGATCTTTGTGAGGTCAAGAATGGCCCGGCTACACAATGAGACTTAGTCTGGAGAATAACTACAACAGTAATAATAAGCAAACATTTAAAGGAAGAGTGGAGAATGTGAGCTGAGCACTCGTCTTACTGCAGAGATGTTGTCCAGCTGCTTCAAGTTCTCAGCCTCTTGACTTCCCTGCGGGGGTGGACCACACCTTGAACTGTGAGCTGAAATAAACCCTTTCTCTTTTAAGTTGCTTTTGTCAGGCAACGAGAACAGCAGCAGGAAAAGAAACCAAACATAGGTTTCACAGAACACTTGATGGAGCACTTTCATGAAACAATAGGGAGCACTCCCTTTACTACAGACTAGGGAGTAGTGTTGCTGGGAGTGAAAGAATCCACACACCAAGAGCACAGCTCCACCTACCCACCTACAAGTGGGTGGCTATGGCATTTTAGGGACCTCAAGTCAAGCAACCCATTCAAGTGTTCAGTTATTTGAGATAATAAGCATTCCCCTTTGTTTAAGTAGTATGAGTCTGGGTTTTGTCCAACCTCAATGAAATGGGTCCAACTCTTCTCTTCAGCCATTACCAACAGCAGAGGACCATCTGCGGGGAAGGGGACACAGAGGAATCCCAGAAGTGGCCAAAAACAAAAGACAGGTTCCCAGCTTCACTATTCTCTGTTGTTACCTCATTTCATCATTTGTTTGTTTGTTGTTTTTGGTGAAGGTGTGTCCATATGTGTGTGCACGTGTGTGTGCAGGTACATGTGTACATGTATATGTGTGAGGGTGACGCGGGGCCAGAGTTCAACCATGATCATCTTCATAAATGAGTCTCCACCTTAAATTTTGAGACAGCATCATCTTTCATTGAACTGGAGCTCACCAAGTTAGCCGGCCCGTCTCCACATCCCAGCACTGGGATTATAAATACACTGTGCCCAGAGTTTTGCAGTGCTTCTGGGGGATCAACTTACACTTCTCAAGCTTGCATAGCCATCACTACTTTACTAACTAAGCCACCTCTCCAGCCCTCTTCTTCCAGCTCTGTGATGTTCTTCGTCAAAGAAATTTTAATCACATAGTGATTCTATTTTTACCAAATCTGCATATTTATGTTTAATGTGGCACTATTAACAATTGTCAAATTATAGAACCAACCTAAGTGTCCATCAACAGATGAGTGGATAAAGAAAATGCGGTCCAGATATATTGGAGTTTTATTCAGTATAAAGTAAAACAAAGTCGGGACTGGCTCCGTGGTTTAGGGCACTGGCTGTTCTTGCTCAAGACCCCAGCGCCCACAAAGTTAGCTCACAAACAGCTGTGTCTCCAGCTCCAGGGATTTGTTGCCCTCTTCTGGCCTTGAGAGGCACTGCATACACATGGTATGCTTACCTACACGAAAGCAAAACACTCATACACATAAAATAAAATTTTTTAAAGTACAATGAAACTGTATCATTTGCAGGAAAATCAAAGGAAATAGAGATCATTGTGTTAAATAAGCCTGACTTGGGAAGGCAAATATCACATTTTTTTCATACATGTGGAATATTTATATACATACATATATGTAGTGTATATATGTGCTTATATGTGTAATATATATTTGATAAAATGAGTACAGGAGGGATAGAGGGGTGAAATAGAATAGTGGGTGATGGATATCACCAAGCTGCATGATGTGCTTGCACTGAGAAGATATAGAGATTCCCATCATCTCTACCGTCAGTATATGCTAATATTTCTCATTTAAGTTATAAAAAGAAATGTGTGCTCTCAGCAGTGGCCTCTCTCTTCTTGTTGGGGTTCAGCCTTGACAAGAGTCGGGGTTGTTAAGGATTAGGGATACTTGGTAGGCGAATAAGAAAACACGTAATTGAGATATAATACTAACAGGCTGGCCTTTTTGGCGTGTGAGCCCTTGAACTTGGGAGTTAGGGTGCTTACTTAGATTTAACCCCAGTATTTTATTGAAATTATACAAGGAAATTGGGTTATAAAATTTATAGGGGGAGTGGGTAAATGCTTTTTTGTGTGTGTGTTAACATTTTTTTGTGACATAGAGTAATATAGATTTAGAACAGAAAAAGGGAACTATATAATTTTAGATATAAACATTTTATAGCAAGCATAATTTTTTATATTTTTTTGATTATTAGTTTTTGGTGAGGTTAGGGGCAGCAGTATTGCAGTTACAAAATTAGTATATTTTTAGACACATGTGAGACAATATTGTTTTATAAATGGGTAAACATGAGGTTATACTACTGCTGACTTTGAAGTTTTTGTAATTTTTAGACCTCATTTGTTTGTTTACAAAACATTCTTACTTAGCCTGTATAGAGAATTTTTAGGGGGCTGCCACCATCATCCCTAAACCCAAGGAACCCATTGCTATTTTTGGGGGGGAAATATTTGTGTATTATTTTATTTATAATTTTATGATAAAAATATTTTATTTTTATTATACAGAATTGAGGCTAAGACTGGGGGAACAGCTGCAGAATTATTTATTTTTGCCTGTGGCTTTAGGTTACTTTTATTTTTACTTAGAGCGAGTGACTGTAACATATACTTTTTTAAAAAATTTATGAACAGCCCTCACTTTAATATTATTGGTAATATTTAATTTTTGGACATTAAGTGGGTTCCTACTAGATCTTGCCAGGTCATTAAATACCAGTTTAATCAAGGAAGGAAGAAAGACAAGAAACAATAAATAGATAAAGAAAATGATAAGTAGTAAGGATAATTGCAGAAATGACATTACAAGTTGCTTGCGCCAAAGGAGCAGGCCTGGGGCCTCTTAGTACTCGTATTGGAGCCCACAAGAGGCCATTACTTGCTCTCTCAAACACGGTACCCACCTCAGGTTTTTCTTCTTTGTTATTAGGGGTCCCAGGCATATAGAGCTTAATGTGGGGTGTCTCCAACATCTTCTTTTGAGCAGCATTTCTGTTCTGGTGATTTCTTCTTCTTCTTCTTCTTCTTCTTCTTCTTCTTCTTCTTCTTCTTCTTCTTCTCCTCCTCCTCCTCCTCCTCCTCCTCCTCCTCCTCCTCCTTCTCCTTCTTCTTCCTCTTCTTCTTCTTTTGCTTTGGTTTTCTATGCTTTGACCCTATGTAAACTACCTATTCTGTCAGGGATCGCTGTATTTTTTTACACCTGTCTGGAATTCTGCATTTTGTAAAATACTCCATCAGTTAGAGTCGCTTTATTATGCAAGTCATCTTACCTTTCAGTTACTTTATATTTATAAGCCAGAATGCCCTTAATTGTGTTCCTACTTCTAGGAGAATATGCTAAATCTAGTTGGGTTAAATAGGACAGAAGCACACCTGAGAGGTCATGCTCAGTGGGTCCATGATCATGTCTCCTAAAACAAGCCCAGTATTCTGCATGAAAAGTGTGCAATCTCAAATTCACGTGACAGTTTTATGGGCTATCTCTGCTCTTCTTAGTGAGCACACTTAGAAGAATTTTTACTTTATCAGAACGAGTCCGTGAAGTAGAGATTTAACTTAGATTTATAATAATGGGTCTTAAAATAGCCTCTAAGCTGTTCTCTTATCCTAAATCAAAATGAATCCCACGATTTACATTCTGGTCTTTTATCTTCTCAAGATTCATGCTTTTGGAGTAGCTTTGGTCCCTACTTATTTTTAATCAAATTTGAAACTTAACAATTTTTCTGTTCCACAGCATCTGAGTTACTCTGTGATCATATGCTCTTGATCAGCTGGCCAAGCCCACATCAAAATATGTTCTGAGGGAATCCTCTGAAAGGCTCCCACATGTACCCCAAAGACTGCCTATTTACCCCAAAGACTGCCTATTTATTGGATATATATATATATATATATATATATATATATATATATATATATATATCATGGTTCAGACCTAAAATGTCCCTTAAAGCTCCTGCTATGAGTATTTGGTCTCCAGTTTGTGGAACTATTTAGAAAGCTGTGGAGCCCTTAGGAGATGAGCCTTGACTGGTCGAAGTAAATCACTAGGGATGGACCTTGAAAGGCTGTAAACTACCTGTACTTCTGACCTAATTCTTTGCTTCCCTGATCTGCCAAAAATGTGAGCAACTAAGCCACACACCCTACACCTTGCCACAGATGCATCTTTCCCATTTCTCAACACAGAATCAGATATCCCCATTCCCAGCACAGCTACTGCTTCCCTACTCATCACCACAGAGGCCACTGCCCCACTCCTCACCATAGACTGATCTGCTCCACAGTCATAGCTTTCCCACTCTGGTAAACAGAAATCCCTCTGGAGCCATGAGCCATAATGAACTTTTATTTCTTTGGGTTGCTTCCAGCAGGTATTTTATCACAGTGCCAAGAAAAGTAGCTAATGCAAAAATATGGTACCAGAAGTGGGGTCGTTGCTGTGGTAAATCTGACTCTATGGTTAGTAGGCTTTATAGATGGTTTACACGAGCAATGTAGAAGACTTTGGAAATGGAGGCTAGAGAAGCCTCAGAATGCTAAGAGTAGAACTCCATAGGCAGTATGTGGTAAGTGTTCAAAAGACTAGACTTGATTGACATGAAGAAATGTAGCTCTCAGATTTAAGCCAAGAGCCATGATGAGGATGACAGAAACACATTCCTGAGGTGAGAAAATGAACTCAATTTTCCACTGCTCCCTGTAGGCCTAGCTAAGGATGTCTCCTCTTGACTTCACCTGTGCCTTACAGGAAGAATTCTTCACAAGAGAAGTTGGCAAAGCTTATTTCTGGTACCCTCTACACACACAGAATCTTCGTTTTCTGAGCACTTCAGAATGTAATACTATCAGTCTAATTAAGAGAATTCCCAACACACTTGCTTGCAGCATGTTTTTATGGAGGGGATTTCTTAGTCGAGGTTCCCTCCCCTCATATGACTCTAGCTTAGGTCAAGAAGCACTGAATATGAGATCAGAGTTGATGGTTTGAACTCTGTTTCCACTGTTCCTCTTCAAGATCTTGATTTTCTGTTTTGAAGTTGAGAGAAGATAGGATACCCACCACCTTGTTGCTAGGAGGATCAGTAAATTCCTTATATGTGATACAAGTTAACCAAACAGTTAGCAAGTTTGTCTCTATTTGTTTATTAAGAGCCATAGGTTATCACAGATACAGATATCATGATATATGCATTGCCTAGTTTTATGTCAATTTGACCTAAGCTACAATCATCTGAGGGGAGGGAACCTCAATTAAGAAATTCTAGCCGGTAGTGGTGGCGCACACCGGTAGGATTTGCTGAAGGAGGCAGAGGCAGGAGGATCACGAGTTCGAGGCCAGCCTGGGCTACACATTTAGGTGAGGGAATTTGCTGCTGCTGAGTTTTGGGTGCATATTTCTGGGGCCTGCTGGGAACAGGACTTCTAAAAGCAAGTATGTCTGGAAGGCTGTGGTGCTAGGCCACTTTTGCTGGCTACAAGCGAGGTCTCCGAAACCAAAGAGAGCACACGGCTCTTCTTAAAATTGAAGGTGTTTATGCCCGAGATGAAACCGAGTTCTACTTAGGCAAGAGATGCGCTTATGTGTACAAAGCAAAAAACAATACAGTGACTCCTGGAGGCAAATCAAACAAAACCAGAGTGATCTGGGGGAAGGTAACTCGGGCCCATGGAAACAGTGGCATGGTTCGTGCCAAATTCCGAAGCAACCTTCCTGCAAAGGCCATTGGACACAGAATCCGTGTGATGCTGTATCCATCCCGGATTTAAACTAATGCAGAGTAAATAAATAAAAATAGATTTGGAAAAAAAAAAGAAATTCTATCCCTAAAATGGGGCTACAGACAAGTGCATTTTGAATTTTCTTAATTAGGGATTGATATAGATGACCCTAGCCCACTGTGGGCAGTGCCTCCTTTGGCACAGTCTTAAGTTCTATAAGAAAGCAGGCTGAGCAACCCATGAGGAGCAAGCCAACAAATAGCATTCCTCCATGGCCTCTGCATTACCTCCTGCCTCCAGGTTTCCGCCATGTTTGAGTTCCTGCACTAGTGTCCTTCAGTAATGAATAGTGATATGGAAGTATAAGCCTAATAAGCCCTTTCCTCCCCAAGTTGCTTTTAGTCACGTTATTTTATGGCAGCAATTGTAACCCTAACTAAGACAGTGGGTAAATAGGTATAGACATTGGTTGATATAAATCTAGACACAGATAATTTTCCTCTAGAAGCTTCAAATATACCCAGGAAATTAAGATTCTCTTGTCAGGAAAGCCCTCTGGGCTCTCAGCGGTATCTTAGTTCTTTCTCATTACTTTCTATAGCTTCAAGAGATGGAATTTATGTGTCAAGCTGAAGACTCAAGGGTGCCATCTTCTCCTTTCTAAGTGGCTCCTGGAGGCCTGGCTCTATGCTGGGCTCTGAAATCCACCACAGACAATGTGATGTCTGTAGCCTTCAGACTACCTTCCATGTCAATGACTCTAGTGGACGCTTTGAACTCTGTAGTTAACAACTGCCCTGCTCTCAGCCAATGAGACTGCCTTAGGGTTTTACTGCTGTGAACAAACACCATGGCCAAGGCAACTTTTATAAGGGCAACATTTAATTGGGGCTGGCTTACAGGTTCAGAGGTTCAGTCCATTATCATCAAGGCAAGAGCATGGCAGCATCTAGGCAGGTATGGTGCAGGAGAAGCTGAGAGTTCTACATCTTCATATAAAGGCTGCTAGCAGAATACTGACCTCCAGGCAGCTAGAATGAGAGTCTCAAGACCATGCCTGCAGTGACATACCTACTACAACAAGGCTACAACTCCTAATAGTCCCATTCCCTGGACCAAGCATATACAATCCATCACAGGGGCCCCCAAAGGATCCAGTCAAAGGACAAGATGATAGAGGTGCTAAAAAACCCCTCAACCCATCACTGCCCTCATGCTAGGGCAGGACCAGACTTGCCACTGCACAGAGACATATTTCCATCCCTTAAGCAGGTCTAATCCTCCTGGTTCTGAGTCTTTTGATGACCTTGGAGCTCAGAATTTATGTGGCTTCTAAAGACTGATAATTTGTCAGGCTAGTGGGTGATCCATCATTTAGGGAAGAGCAAAGGGTCTTTCTATGGACCCTGTACCTGTCATGTAAGAGGGGCAGATTGTCATAAATCCCATGTTTGTCCGCAGCAGGTCATCTTCGTTCATGTCACACTGGGGATTATTTTCTGTTATATGGAAAATTCTGAGACTCTCTGTTAAAGCACACAGTGTTGTTGAGATATTTACCTTATCTACTCACTTTGAAGAAGAGAAACAGCCCTTAAGGGCACAATGACAGTATCTGACATTTGCACAGAGTGCTTACAATTTGTAATGTCTTTTACCCCTCTGATCTCAACAACAGCTCATGATAACCCTGGAACAGAGGAAGAAACCTAGGCTTGACAAGTAGCTTGTCCAGAGTCAGACAACTAGAGTTGCTGTGTCAAATACTGTACTAGACAGCATTCCACAGTCTAGAGAAAGCAGAAACCTGGCTGTTCCTTCCCCTTCCCCCAGCTATTATGAAAGCATCTTTGATGTCAAAATTTGTCCAAAAGCAAGATGAAATATGACCAATCATATTTATCATCAGAAAGCAGTGTTGAGGGATATTTGATCCCACTGTGAATCCTGAGATTGTGTTGCTTACTGGAAAAACCTGTTTCTAGTTGTGATGTGGCTCACCCTCAGCACACACCTTTAATCCCTCTGGCTGGAATCCAGACAAGTCCTTAGTATCTACCTTTAATCCCAAATAATGAAGGTAAAGTCAGTTTGTAGAATGAAGCAGTCATGTTTGAAAGTGATGTCCAACTGAGTGGCAGACAAAGTGATGAATCTGAGAAAGATTTGACAGAATAGGATACGCCCAACTCTCCAAGAAGAGAGGAAAGGGAAGCTACCTAAGGGACAGTGCAGAGAGGGGAAGGAGGCAGTTTTACAGTTGTACAGAGACAGGTTGCAGAGAGAACAAACTAAACACAGGTGAAGACAGAGCAAGCCGGAAAATGAGAAGGAGCCAGAAGATTAGAGCAGACTCCTCCAGTTAAGTTTGAGGCCAAGCAGAACAAAAAGTCAGAAACCGAGAAGGAAGCCAGATGGAATCAGTCAGTTTGGAGAGGAGTTTGAGGCAGAACGGCTGAGTTGAACCAGAACTCAGTTGAGAAAGCCAGAGCTCAGAAAGGGCTAGGAAGGGTGAGCTTATTCAGCAACAAGTCTCAGAGGCTGAAGACATTCTAGATCTAGAAAAGATTAGGCTAGAAGCTTCCAGGACTAGGCCTAGGTTAGCAGACAGAGGCAATCAGCCTCTGAGAGGACAATTACATCAGGCGAATAAAACTTACTTTTACAGAGTAAGCCTTGACAACTGTGACACATGGGAAGATGACAAGATGTCAAGATGACCATGCCCAAATACCCTAGTAGGTCCCAGCTGAGTGTTTGGGAAATGACAGAGCGAATGTTCTTTATAAACTTTCTCCAGGCAACTAAGACCTGGATCTAGACAAAAATCTCCAAGAACTAAGACAGGGCTGCCGATGGTCGAGAAGAGCATCAGGGGAAAGACCCTTGGAGATCATTCTTGAGGGCCAACTGGAAAGCTTCCCCAGCTGGCCTCCACAGCCTGAGTGGTTCTGATGCAAGCCTCAGCATCTCCCGAGGGGTGCCATCCCAGACAGCCCTCTTTATTTTTATTTTTTAATCCTTTAAAAGGAGTAGTAGAATTCATAAATAGTTTCTTGGTTTTAGGCTCATTTGGGAAATCTGAAAATGTGTCTTGAGAATAGCATACTCTGATCGATTTTACTATATTTTGGACAATGTAATTACAGCTGGATTCCCCAGAAAGATTCTTAGCAGCATCCTTTCTGGTCTATGGACAGGCCATTGAAAAGAGCATCTGATGACCTTCAGAAGGCCAAAAATTACTGCTGCTGCTGCTGCTGCTGCTGCTGCTGCTACTCCTGGATCAGTTGAGTACTCTTGATATATATATGTATGTGTATGTGTATGTGTATGTGTATGTGTATGTGTATGTGTATGTGTATGTGTATGTGCATGTGTATGTGTATGTGTATGTGTATGTGAATGTGTATGTGTATGTGTATATATATATATGTATGTATTTATGTCTGTGAGAGGCAGCTGAGTACCTGGTCGTGGGCAAGCCTTGAATCCCGGAGACCCTCCAGGGATGGTAGGAGTTTGGCCTTGCTCCTGAGCCCCTGGCTCCTTTCACATAGCCACAGCCCCTCCCACAGAGAGGTCTGTGGCCATCGGTCAAGTAGCACAGGTAGAGGGCATGATTACAGGCTACAGAGCCTTAAGACAGATCTCCATATTCATGAGATACCTAAAGGCCAAGGGTGTAACCAATTAAGCATTCCTTCCCAGACCCTCCTCCTTGCAAAAGGTATTTAACTTCAGGCCCACCCTGAGAAAACGGAATATAGCTTCATCTATTTTCCACCATGACAATAAACATTTTAAGACCGTGAATTACCTCTCTTCTTTGGGTCCCACAAACCGTAGGGAATCATGAAGAACTGTAGAGAAGGTCTTCAAATACCAAGACATCTTCTAACCTCCCGCCAACGACCTCTGTATGTTCCAGCCATGGAGACCCACCCAGGCGAGTTGCTGAAACCAAGAGTCCCCTCCTGAGTGGTGCCACCAGAACTCATCTTGTCCCCCTCACCTCTTTTGCTGCAGGTTGATCCAGACCATATGCCCCATTCCCCCATGCCGCGTTGACCCTTCCGAGGCCTCTCAGCTGCACCTGAGAGCCCAAAGGTTCAAAGACCAGTCAGTTCCCAGCTGCCTTGGCCCTGAGGAATCCCAGACTGTGTTCTCGCCACCCATGGAGGAGTGGAATCCTGCAGCCTCTCACAGCCCAACATCCACCTGGCCCACGCATACCCCACAGCCCAACATATATATGTTGCTTTATATTGCATGTATATGTGTAGGGGTACATGTACCACTGTGTGTGTGTGTGTGTGTGTGTCTGTGTGTGTGTGTGTGTGTGTGTGTGTGTGTGTGAAGTCAGAGTACAACTTTCAGGAGTCAGTTTTCTCTTTCCACCATATAGGTTCCAGGGATCAAATTTCAGGCTGTCAGGCTTGGCAGCAAGCACTTTTAGCCACTGAACCATCTCACCAGCCCATAGCAGGGTATCCTGTGCCTTCATCTGCTACAATGTGCAGTACTATAGGAACGTCATCTTGGGCTCACTCCAGGCTTTCTTGGACCTCTGGCATGCAGTGATTACTGTTCGACATTTCTTGGAGGCAGACCTGATCTGGACTGAGAGGGAAAGGCCCACTGGTGAGTAGACGATGCAGTAGAAAAGGCTGAAGTAATCTGGCCAGGGGAGCCATCTATGGCAGGGCTGGCATGAAGACAGTCTCCAACAGCCCATTGGGGAGCTGGTGACAGAGCCACCACAGGGAGAAGTCCCACAGAGTCCCCAGTGGAAGTGACTGGGGATTATACAATCACCTTGTTCAGTTACAGTCTGGGGTTTCCTGCATGAGGAGGGATCTCAGCTCACAGACTAAGGAGGGTCCCATGAAGCAAACAGGTAGAGGCTGTCAGCTAAGCACATGGTTAGTACCTGAACAGCTAGTCCTTTTGTGGGAAGCTATCTTAAGTACCATTCTCTGGTTCTGCTGCAAAGGGGGAAAGGCATCTGGGTTGGGCTGGTGGACATAAACAGGAAGGACTTCAGTGAATACTACTGTACATCTCTAGGGCTCTCTGACTGACAGAGACATTAGTCCTGATGCTTCACAAGGACCCCATGCTCTGTAGGACTTAGTTGTTGCTTACTCTTACAGAATACTAGCTGTTATTTCTGCTGGCTTCACTGTTCTATAGGACCTGATAACAGGTCAAGAAAGGTGGAAAAGGAGGCTTAGGGTATAGCTCCACAGTAGAGTGTTTGCCAGGCAGAAGGGCAATGAAGACTCACATCTGTGCAGTTGCAGAAAACATAGGTCCTGGCTCATCACAGGCCAGAGACTCAAGCTTGATCTGCCATCTTCACCATGTAACAGGGATAAGCTGAGAACAGAGGTATTTAAGGCCACCACTGAAGAAGCTACAGAGGACACCATGCCCAGTGAAGGAGGCCACACCAGGTTAAGAAGGCCACACCCAGTCAAGAAGGCCACACCCAGTCAAGAAGGCCACACACAGGTGAGTTTTAGCAGAGGAGGACCCTGAACCAGCGACCTCAGAGTTTTGAGTCCCCATATGGATTCTCAGCTCAAGTGATCCCATAGCTGACCCATTAGCCATGCCTGGGGACTCCGTAGAAGAATGGATCTCAGAAGGAAAAGCTGGCTGGCCTTCCTTCAGGGGGAGTGTGACAGAGGGCAGCTCTCAGGGCCACTGAGAGCTGAGCCCAAAAACCTTGGAAACGTGGAGCTATGAGCTGACTGGCACAAGGGCAAGGTGCCTGTCGGGAGAGTAAGCTCAAGACTAGATCTGCTTCTGCGGCCCCTCAGTGTAGTGGGTTGGCCTAATATTGACTGCAGGTAAACACTAGCTAAGTGATCCTGCCCCCAGTAAATTATGATTGGTAATTAAAGATGACAACAGCCAATAGCTGAGCAGAAGAGACATTGGTGAGCTTTTAGGTTTCGCAGGCTGTGGTTAGAGGAGAACGAGAAAGAAGAAGAATGTACAGGAGGAGCAGCCATGGGTTAAGGGGTCAATGTCGTGACCCTGAGGGCTGCCCAGTGGAGTTAAAAGCAACCCGGATGGAACATAG
Source organism: Grammomys surdaster (assembly GCF_004785775.1). Lineage (NCBI taxonomy): Eukaryota > Metazoa > Chordata > Mammalia > Rodentia > Muridae > Grammomys > Grammomys surdaster. Next base: position 7,797,728 of record NW_021604608.1, read on the forward strand.
CAAATAACAACTCCGGGTTATTGATAGGAAAGTAGATTCTAACAGCATGAGGGCAGGCAGCTGCCCACCCTCCTGTTCCCACCCTCGTCTTATTGTGCTGCTTAAGGCTTATTGTAAATCTAAGAGATGGAGTGTGTTTTCCATCCAGGAACTCAGCGATCAAGGCATGGGGGGCGGGGCTTAGTAGAAGCCTGGGCAGTCTCAGTACCAACCACTCCTTTTCAGTACAGTGCTGGGCACAGGAGTGTTCAGTTCAGCACAAGCACTCTGTACCAGAGTCAAGTGGCCACCCTGGGGTACATGTCTGGCATGATTTCCTGATTCTCCAGGACAGCACGTTCTGTCCTGCCTGATGACCCGCTTCCCAGAGCCAGGTGACGAGAACCCTGTGGTCCCGGAGATAATTAGTTTGTGATCCAGCAGTTTTAGGAAATGAATCACCCCTCCCGGAACAGGTGAAGGACTCAGGAGACAGGAGGAATGAGAGTATGTGTATTGTGGCCTCCTTTCTGTCACTCAGTGACTGTCCCCAGCGTGTTGCTGTGGTCTCCAGCTGAAGAGGACATTGAGGCTTCGGGAGGAGCTTCATCAGCCAGATGATGGATGGAAATGCTAGTAAGATCCCGCCTGCCACACTGACAAAGCTTGTGCCCACTCAGATGCTGAGGACTGAGTCCCCACGTGATTCCAGTTCTGCCTCGTGGTCTGTATCACCTTCACTGAACCATGGCCCACCCCTCGCCTTGTTCACACTATCTCTCAGGAGAGTCTTCTGATTTTAAATGGGCCTATCCTGTCCCTGCTGCCTTCTGAAATGTCCCCACCCTCATCTCCATCCGTGTACACAGCTTCTGACTCCTAAGTGGTTCCCATACTTGGCATATTTGTTTGCTTGGTGTCTGTTTTCTCATAAGACCACAACCTTTCTAGAAGCAGAGTCCCTGTTGTCTTGTTCTCTTCTCGATCCTACAGGCCCCGGATAACACTTAGAGGAGAGCAAGAGGATGGATGGATGGCATTGAGGCTGCTCCTACAGAGTTCTGAGGTCGTGGCCTTCCACCGCCCCATCGTCCAGCACAGCCCATGGTGGATCACACAACCTCAAAAATTAATTGACTGAATAAAGGAAAGAACAAGAACTCATGTTCATCTCAGTGCTAAAGAGGGAGCACCACACACTGAGAAGCCAGGGAGAGCCATGAATTCTCTAGACCATTGGGGTCATTCAGACTCTGGTCTGAGAGAGGAAGAAGAGATGGAAGGAGAAGTGGGTGTGGAGAGAGGAGAAATTGTTCAGATGTAACAGGCTCATCCCTAAGCGGTCCTGAAATAGTTGAGCCTATGAATCCTTAAACGCTAAACTTGCGGTTGGACATAATATCATTTCCCAATAGGCTGATGATTTTCTTTTGGTTATTCTTTATAGTTTCATAACTATGGTTAATTTACTACCGCACCCCCCATCAGCCTGGGGAGGGACTGCAGGGAGTCATTTATCCCATCTATTCCAGATCTCGTCAAGTTAACAACTGAGATAACAACCACGACCACAGATGTAGATAACTGTAAACACTCTATGCACATGCAGGCCACACATTCCATAACTTTAAGCACATGTATACCTCATCATGCATACATATGAGATTGTAAATATGTTGTTTTGTTTTGTTGTACAGGTCAGATCACTTCAAGGCTAGACGTTCTTTACACCAGTCCCAGGGAGCTAGAAACTCTCTATCCTGTAGTCTAATGTCATCTTTTTTTTTTTTTTGGTTTTGTTTTGTTTTGTTTTGTTTTTCGAGACAGGATTTCTCTGTGTAGCTCTGGCTGTCCTGGAACTCACTCTGTAGACCAGGCTGGCCTCGAACTCAGAAATACGCCTGCCTCTGCCTCCCAAGTGCTGGGATTAAAGGCGTGCGCCACCACCGCCTGGCCGTCTAATAATGTCATCTTAAGGAGTGACATCAGTACATCAGTGGTTCCTCATTCCCTCAGAGCCCCGTCCTAGTGCTGTGGGTCAGACCTTTGACATGTGAATTTTGAGGAGACCCAGGTCAATACAGATATTCACAAGATGATTCATTTCAATCTTCTGATCGATATAAAAATATTGAGCCATTTTATTTTCTTCATATTAAGTCATTGAAACACGGAGTTGAATTTTATACTAGAGCGTCAACTTTAGTGGTGTGCTTTGCAGTTAATGACAGTTTACACTCACAGTGCTGAATTTCCCTCAGCTACATTTTATCTATGTTTGCTATTTAACACGTTTCTAGCTGAAAAAGAAGCATATGCCCAAAGTTTTCAAAACATGCTTCAAAGTTGTCCAGTGATTGAACTGAAAACCTAAAGAACCATCTTCCTTCAACTGTTGTCCATGAGAGCACACGAGGTATCTTTACCCATACAAGCTGCGACCACGTCCTTGAACTTCCCCGAAAACCTCAAGCTACATGAACTGCTGGCTTTTATTAAATACATGGCTTCGGAGATTTTTGTTTTAGCAACTGTTTAGCAATGTTTAGATGTTTAGATGTTTAGTCTAAAGTAGACTTTTAAGGGAAGGAAACTTTGAGTGCATGGACAAGCAGATCTGGAGACACTGGCACCTTCCCTAGAGAACCTGGGAGGCCTGTTCTCATAGAATATCTCACTAGTCTTTATTCCTTTCTCCCTGATAAGGAAGTTGGAGCTCAGAGAGATTAAACAACTTGTCTAGGTCACACAGCACGTTTGCTTCGAAGCTGGCATAGCCTTTCAGCATCCCAGAGGCCCACTGTAGAAATCCTGGTGACATTGTCTGTTTCTATCTCTCCTTGAGCTTGGTTCTGGCATTCTCATTCCCAGAGGCTTCATATCTCATAGGAAACATGAATACTAGTGCAATGAATACAGTATCTCAGGTGAATTCTCAGATGACCTCTGGACCCCCTTAATGTTTTGATGGCTTTCTGATGTAGAAAGATACCAGCTTCCAGTTTAGCTTTCTCCTCAGACCACAGGCGTCCAGCTGTGCTGGGTGAACTTAAGCACCTTCCAGGGTCCTAAGAAATCCTTCGTTCTGAACCAGGCTGAGGTTTTGAGTATCGAATCCCACTCCCTACCACACAGCCAGGTGAAGTTGCATGGACGATTTACCCTGAGGGAGGGAGACAATGTCAGTGAGGTTTCTGACGCTGTTGTTCCATGATTGTAGCTCAAGCAGGCACAGTTTTAAAATTAGGAAGTAATAATCGTGTTAAAATGTAAAGCTTGCCTCCTCAAACTCCAAACTGGAGAAACCACTGTGGAGAAGGGTTTGTTCATTCAACAGGCTTTGATAGAGCCCCTAATGTGTGCCAGGCCCTGGGGCTGTAGAAAGTTGTTATTTGTGAAGACTCATCCCTAGGTTTGGAAACTAGCAGGTATACCCATGCTGAGAAGTATCCTGAAGGCATATGAGGAGATGGGTGGTGTTTAAGAAGCTGAGTAAGTACAGGGAAGGTTGGAAAGGTCATTCTGCACAGAGGGGACAGAAGGCATAAAAGGCCTTGGGGCAGTTGAGGACTTGGTGTGTGCAAGGACAGACAGAAGGCAGAGGCAACCAGCCGACTGTGGAGATCAGCAGGCTGACGTCAGAGCAGTCAGAGGAAGCTTGCGGGGCACAGGGAATGGTTTGGGGTTCATTTTAAGTACAGAGGAAGGAGCTGAAGGAAAGGAAGGAGATGACAAGCTAAGACACACAGCCACCAAAAGGGCTTGCTGTGCAAAGGACAGACCGAGGCAAGCAAGAGGAAGCAGGAAGTTCAGGCTCTAGAAGGGTCCCAGGGAAAATGTCACACAGGCTTGGGCTTGTCACAGTTGTAGAGAATCGAGGCTGCCATCTGTACTTCCAAGAGTTTCAACCCACACTTGACCTCTCCATTTAGTAGCTACAAATCCTGGAGGTACCTCCTACGTGGATAAGTAGATACAGCACACAAACATTGAGCTAATAACTAAAAGCAGACAGATGAATGTGTGGATCCTGAGCTGGCTGTGTTACGTTTCCCTTCAGCTCAACTCTCGAAAGTGAGGAGGGAGGGAAAGAGGAAGACAAGTAGGATGGCAGGGAGGGAGGGAGGGAGGGAGGGAGGGAGGGAGGAGATCAAGCCATTTCCCACACAGGAACGCATTGCTTAGGAGAACAACAGGTAGCTGGCCTGGGCATGAGGGACCAGGGCAGCAGTTCTCACTCATTAGCTCATAATGAATGAGATAACCGGTAAACCATGGCACACCATGAATAGATTATTGTCGGGTTGAGGTGCTCTCCAGATGACAGTCAGCCAAGCTGTCCTTTGTCGAAACAGCAACAGAAATAGCCCTTCAAATACTTGACGCGAGACGTCTGCTCAAACCCTAGCAACCCGAATGAGTATAACCTGCAGAGAGTTGGCTGCTTCAGCTTCAGATCTGGCTAATGAGACTTCTTTAAGAAGGTTTGTGAAGCCCATGACAAGGTCCATGTGAACCAAATCAAGGACCATAACACCACTCTCTCAACAGAAGTCCATGCAGTTAAAGTCATTACTACATCATGATTGCCACTGTTATTAGTCTGTTAGCCCTGGGTGTTGAGGAATCTGGCTCCCTCTGTTTTACTCTCTTCTTTTGATTTCCTTTTCCCTATAATGGAGAAAGAAGAAAGAAAAGGAATGTCGGAGCTATGGGACTCTGCCATTAATTGGGCTGTAGAAACTCTTGCAAAATCATGAGCCATTATGACAGGAAATACCCTTTCCGTTCCCACTTCATTTATCTGAATCAAGTTGGCTGCCTTTCATGAGGACATTCAGTTAATCCCATAAGACATTTCTCATCACTAACAAATACCATCCCGGTGATGCCAAAACAATACCACAGCAAAGCAAAGCAAAGCAAAGCAAAGCAAAGCAAAGCAAAGCAAAGCAAAGCAAGTGGCTACAGGTTAGAAAGGACATTTGTCAGAGCGCAGTGTGATTACCTGCTGAGGACAGGTACTAAGCTTCCACACAAGACTGGTGTTAACAACAGTAAGTACAGCCACTTTCCCAAGTCCATGCTGGAGAACAAAATACTCAGGGCTCACGTGTGCTAGGCAGGCAGTCTACACTGAGACATAAGCCTACCTTGTCTGTGACATCTTTACATGCACGTAGTGTGGGTTTTAACACATTAAGCTGCACTGTCGTGGTTTTGGCCATTTGAGGCTTCCTTGGACTCTTGGGGAGGAGTTGCTATCAGGAATAGATGAGAAGGGGAAAGGAGGCAGGTTTGGCTGGGGAAAGTCATGCTGATGTTTGGCTCTCCAGTTTGAAGCAGGAGAGGTATTCCCTTATTTTCCCGCTGCTGTGCTGACCCTCCAAACCCAGCACTTTGCCTCCACTTTACCCTGTTATCTCTCCGCCTGGAACAGAAGGCTATGGTCAGTCCTCATCTTCTCCCTCCCCCAGAGGTTTCTGTAAGAAACCACTCCATAAGAGAACCTCTGCTTCTTCCTTTGCATCTTCTACAGGCTTCCATAGTCTGTAGCTGAGGGCCCTGTCATGATTTGAATATGCTTGGCCCAGGGAGTGGCAATATTTGGAGGTGTGGCATTGTTGGAGTAGGTGTGTCACTGTGGGAGTGGGATTTAACACCCTAGTCCTAGCTCCCTGGAAGCCAGTCTTCTCCTACAAGCATTCAGATGAAGACTAGAACTCTCACCTCCTCATGCACCGTGCCTGCCTGGACACTGCCATGCTTTTACCTTGATGATAATGGACTGAACTTCTGAACCTGTAAGCCAGCCCTAATTAAATATTGTCCTTTATAAGACTTGCCTTGGTTGTGGTGTCTGCTAACAGCAGTAAAACCCTAACTAAGACAGGCCCTTTCTCCATATCCAAAGCCCATTATCGTTGCTACTACCGCCTCCATAAACTAGGCTCCCCCTGGCTCCTGATTCCAAGGCCCCAGTGACCCACTGACCTCTAGTGTATCTCTCTCCATCTCAAAAGCCTTCAGTTACCCTCAGGCAGAAAGCGCCATCTGCCATGTAAGGTAATCTGTTCCTGGTTCTAGGGTTTAGGGTATGTGCATATTGGCCTGTCTGCCTCAGAACGGGAAATAGAAGGTTTGCAGGGGCAGGTCCCTAGACAATACCCAGAATGGCTCTCACTTTTCAACAGCTTTTCTAAATTATATCTTAGTGAAGGCTCTAAGTCCTGGTGATTTTGTCCTTGCTCCATCCCTTGTCTGCTTTGTTGTTGTTTTTTTGTTTGTTGTTTTGTTTAGCTCTGTCCAAAGTAGCAGTTTCTTGAACTGCCCTGTCAGAAAGCTGTGTGGTATATGATTAGCCAGTAAGGAGAGAGAGAGAGAGAGAGAGAGAGAGAGAGAGAGAGAGAGAGAGAGAATGAGAGAGGAGGGTGACAGAGAGAGAACTGGCATTTCTGTTCTCCTCTCATCTTGAGTTGTCACCCACTGTCCCCTGAACTCCAGCATACCACCATGGCCCCAACTTCCTGTAGACAGCCCTGAACCCTGAGCTCTGGTAATATCGGATTGTCACAGATTCCTTCTGGGGACTGTTTTGTGCTCCTGCTGCTGCTAACTTCTGATCTCCCTGTCTGTGGCCTTTAGCCTTCTCAACATCACCAGCTCCCTCACCCCCACTAGTATGACCAATTACTTCATTAAATTCCCTTTCTTCACAAACCTGAAGTGGTTTGTTTTCCTAGTTGGACTCTGATTGATTAAGCTGGTGAGAAATTAAATAAGCTTCACATAAATACAGACACCTACTTCATGATACTCTCACTACTCAAATTAAACTTCTGAAACTCTTCTCTCTCTGGGAATTGCCCCAGCTCTGGGTTTTCAAACCAGACAAAAAGGTTCCCAACCAGTCTGCCACCTTTCTAGACCTGTCACGAATGACCACTTAAAATCACAGCAATGGATTCTCAGTTCTGGAGGTTAGACATCTACAACCAAGGTGTCAACAAGGCTGTGCTCCCTCCACCTGCCTTATGTGTGTAGCTTGGCTCCTAGAACCCTGACTAGGGGCTGCAAGAGCCAGCAAGCTGGGCTCAGATGGGTTGTGCACACTCTGGTGGAGCAGCACCTACTCCTGCAATGACCTGGAACATCAGAGTGTTTATGATGGGTGAAGGGCTAGGCCTCGTTAGGAGGCCTCTAAAGGCAAACAGTCTCAGGCTGTAAGAAAGAGTTTAGGAAGAGGAAGCTGCAGTTGCTAGTTTTTGTACACACACACTGACTGTGACAGTCTGGAAACAATTGTGCAAGAAGGCCACTTTGTCATTTCAGACCCTGATCCATATAGAGGAAGGCTTGGCCAGTTTCCCATGTGTCCAAGGTGTTGGTCTTTGTCATGGCTGTGCCCATATCTACAATGCACACTCACTCAGGACTTCCTCTGCTCCTACCCTAGAAAGCTCAGAAAGAAAGAACTTGTGGCCTCTTGCAGTGCCTGGGGCTACAAACATCCCTTGGCTTGCAGCTGCACCCCTGTAGTCTCCACTGCCACCCTGACAGGCTTCTCCTCTTCGGTGTCCCTCTGTCTTTCTTCAGCAAAGATACTTGTGATTTACCTGGACTCAAAGCCCTCAGGGTAGTCTCATTGGAACGCTACTAACTTAATCACATCTACAAATGCCCTGTTACTAAATGAGGTCCCAGACCCCTAGCATTCATATACAGATAAAGGGGCTAGCAAGAAGGCTCAGTGGGTAAAGGAGCTTGCTGCCAAGTCTGAAGGCCTGAGGTCAGTTTCCACAACCCACATGGAGGAATGAGAGAATCCACTCTCACAAGGTGTCCTATAACCTCCACACGCATTCACATAGACACACAACAAATAAGCGTGTACAAATTTAAAGCATTTCTAAAAGATACAGATACATCATTTGTACAGAAGTACCACTGAACCCACTACAATGAATTTGACTGCTATAGGACAATATGTGTGTTTATATATAAATTAATCTATATCTGTTTATATCTGACTCTTTCTATCTCCCTCTACATCCCTGTCTCTCTTTGTCTCTCTGTATCTGTCTCTATCTCTCTACTTCTTTCTCTCAATGTCTCTCACTCCCCATCTCTGCCTCTGTCTTTCTCCTTGACCCCCACATGAATTCCTGTCATGTCATTTCACCCACGAGACTTAGCATCTTTTGCAGTTCCTGAAGGTCAGCTCTTAAAGACACACACTTTGTCCCCAGCAGACACTGAGGGCATTCTCTGTCCACACCCCAGAGCTGGTGAATGGAAACAGCAGCCTTTGAATGCTCCCACAGCCTTGGCCAATGCCAATCAGCAGAAAAGGGGCTGGGGCCTCTCTGTGGAAACTGTCACGTTTCCATTTTCACCCTTCCCTGCCTACCTCAGCAACAGTTTTTCCTCTTTTTAATCTAAATGTATGCTTCCTAGTTTATTCTTAGTAAACATTACTCTGTCAAGCTAGAGGTTGGGCATTATCAGTGCAAAGTTCCTCAGAGTCATCCGAAGGTTTCACACGCTCGAGTGCCCGGGGCCTGACTCAAGTTGACGGAAGAGCAAATGATGACATAAACGAACACTTCACATGGCTTCTCCGAGATTAGACCCCAGCGATGGGTTCAGAGCAAACAGAGGTTTGGACTGAAATATCATTACACTGACTAATGCTCACCAAGAATAAACTGGAGAAATCATTCAGAGCAGAAATAGAACAAGTAATTGCCCTAAGTATATAAAAAAAATGGAAATAACGTGCTTCGAAGATGAGTCAAATTCTCTATCATTTTTTTTTTATGTAGGAGATAAGCAAGGTCCGACATAGAACATCTGTACAAGCTCTTGGAGTGAAGGAGAGAAAACTGCTTTCTGAGCACAGCCTAACCCAAGAAGATCAGGAGTTCAGGGCCAGCCTCAGCTACATGGTGGATTCAAGGATAGCCTGGGCTACATGAGATACTGTCTGAGAAAAACAAATAAAATAAAACAGAGTGCCCCATGGGGCTGTGTGAACAGCACCTGTCTTTTTCCCTGTGTGTGGCTAGAACTTTTGGACCAAAGTGCCTCACACAGTGCTATGCAGATATTTGCTATTATTCCAGGGAAAGAGGAAGACAGGGAAGCAAGAAGGTAACATCACTGGGTTTGGGCTCCAAAAAGAACACTCTGCTGAGGTGATTTGAGTGAGCATAACCCCCACTGGCTCCTAAGCTTGAATACTTGGTCCCTAGTCGGTGGAACTGTTTGGGAAGGATTAGAAGATGTGGCCTTGTTGGAGGAAGTGTGTCACTTGGGGGTGGGCTTTGAGGTTTCTAAAGCCCATGCCATTTCCAGTTAGCTCTTCCCACCACCAGGTACTTGTGGATCAGATGTGAGCTCTCAGCAACTGCTCCAGCACCATGCCTGCCTGCCTGCCTGTCTGCCTGCCTGCCTGCCTGCTGCCACCATTCTCCTCACCTTGGTGATTATAGACTCACCCTCTGAAACCATAAGCCTCCTATAAACTCTTTTTTCTGTAAATTGCTATGCTCATGGTGTCTCCATAACTATAGAACATTAACTAAGACAACCTGCTTCAAAGTAGAAAACAAATGATAATCAAAAGCCAGCTGTGGTGGTACACACCTGTAATCTCAGCACATGGGAGGTTGAGGCAAGAAGATGAACCTAAGCCTGGGAGCTCAAGTCTCAGTGACACAGAGAAACCTGATTTAAAACCAACTAGTAAAATAATTTTAAGAAATAGACAATAATAAGGAATGGAAGGAAGGGTTGATCATGGGAAAGAGAGAAGCTATACACTGGTCAACTCGAATTGTTGCAGTGGGGTGACAGATGAGTGTGAGTGCTGGGGTACAGATAGAGAGAGGAGCAATATGTTTGATAAAAGCAACTTATATGCAGATGATATGATGGTATAGTTAAGTGACCCCAAAAATTCCACCAGAGAACTCCTAAGCCTGATAAACAACTTTAGCAAAGTGGCTGGATATAAAATTAACTCAAGCAAATCAGTAGCCTTCCTCTACTCAATAGATAAACTGGCTGAGAAAGAAATTATGGAAATGACACCCTTCACAATAGTCACAGATAATATAAAATACCTTGGTGTGAATCTAACCAAGCAAGTAAAAGACCTGTATGACAAGAACTTCAAGCCCCTGAAGAAAGAAATCGAAGCAGATCTCAGAAGACGGAAAGACCTCCCATGCTCATGGATTGGAAGGATTAACATAGTAAAAATGGCTATTTTGCCAAAAGCCATCTACAGATTTAATGCAATCCCCATCAAAATTCCCACTCAATTCTTCACAGAGATAGAAAAAGCAATCTTAAAATTCATTTGGAATAACAAAAAACCCAGGATTGCGAAAACTACTCTCAGCAGTAAAAGAACTCCTGGGGGAATAACCATCCCTGACTTCAAGCTGTACTACAAAGCAATAGTGATAAAAACTGTGTGGTATTGGAACAGTGACAGGCAGGAGGATCAATGGAATAGAATAGAAGACCCAGAATTGAACCCCCCATACCTATGGTCACTTGATCTTTGACAAAGGAGCTAAAACTATCCAGTGGAAAAAAGACAGCATGTTCAACAAATGGTGCTGGTCCAACTAGAGGTCAGCATGTAGAAGAATGCAAATTGGTCCATACTTATCTCCTTGTACAAAGCTCAATTCCAAGTGGATCAAGGACCTCCACACAAAACCAGCTACACTGAAACTAATAGAAGAGAAACTGGGGAAAAGCCTGGAACACATGGGCACAGGAGAAAAGTTCCTGAACAGAACATAAATGGCTTGCGCTCTAAGACCAAGAATTGACAAATGGGACCTCATAAAACTGCAAAGCTTCTAAAGCAAAGGACACAGTCAATAGGACAAAGCGGCAACCAACAGATTGGGAAAAGATCTTCACCAACTCTACATCTGATAAAGGGCTAATATCCAAGGTATAAAAAGAACTGAAGAAATTAGACTCTAGACAATCAAAGAACCATATTAAAAAATGGAGCACAGAGCTAAACAAAGAATTCTCAACTGAGGAAGCTCGAATGGTTGAGAAGCACCTAAAGAAGTATTCAGCATCCCTAGTCATCAGGGAAATGCAAATGAAAACAACACTGAGATTCCACCTCACACCAGTCAGAATGGCTAAGATCAAAAACACAGGTGACAGCAGATGTTGGTGAGGATGTGGAGAAAGAGGAACACTCCTCCACTGTTGGTGGGAATGTAAACTGGTACAACCACTATGGAAAGCAGTCTGGCGGTATCTCAGAAAATTGAACATAGTGTTATCTGAGGGCCCAGCTATACCACTCCTGGGCATATACCCAAAAGGTGTTTCAACATACAACAGAGACACATGCTCCACTATGTTCATAGCAGCCTTATTTATAATAGCCAGAAGTTGGAAAGAACCCAGATGCCCTTCAACAGAAGAATGGATGCAGAAAATGTGGTACATTTATACAATGGAGTACTACTCAGCTATCAGAAACAATGAGTTCATGAAATTCTTAGGCAAATGGGTGGAGCTGGAAAATATCATCTTGAGTGAGGTGACCCAATCTCAAAAGAACATACATGGTATGCACTCACTGATAAGTGAATATTAGCTCAAAAGCTCACAACACCTAAGACACAACGTATAAACCACATGAAACTCGAGAAGAAGAAGGAAGACCAAAGTGTGGGTGCTTTGGTCCTTTCTAGAAGGAGTATCAAAAGTTTCAACCGGAGCTCCCAAAGTCTAAACCGCCAGCCAGAGAACACAAAGGGAGGGACTCATGTCTCCACCTGTATAGGCAATTGAGGGTGACTTTGTCAGACATCGGTGGAAGTGGAGGGCCATGGTCCCCGAAAGTTTGGATCCCCTAGTGTTGGGGAATTCGAGAGCAGGGAGATGGGTCTGGGAGGATGTTTGGAGCATACCCTCATAAAAATAGGAGGATGGAGTATAGGATAAGGGGTTTTGGGGGAGAATGGGAGAGGAGATAACATTGAAAGGTAAATACATAAAATATCCAATAAAAAAAACAGATAAAGGGTCTAAAAGAGAGAGAGAGAGAGAGAGAGAGAGAGAGAGAGAGTTTACTTATTTCAAACTATTTTCAAAAGTTTCTAGGAGATGCTAATTGGCTAAGATCTTATTTTAAGCTCTCCACAAAAGAATTTAAGTCTCTGTTTAATATTCTCAAGAGAGATGTAAATCCTAATTTTCCCTAACAATTAATTGACAAAAGAGAAGTAATCTCACAAAAAGTAGAAGAAGCTATTACTAATCGATATATAGCCTGATTAGTTGTTGGCGGTGCTATAACAGTCCTTTGATAAAAGACTATTAATATAGATTTATATGTCTTTAAATAGGGTCTTCATGACTCTCTGAGTGTGGAAGGGGCGACTATTGGTGCTTCTGCCCTGATTTTACAAGAACTCTGAAAAATTGGCTTTAAAAACAAAAGAGGGAGAATGGTACCCCCCCAGAAGGATCCCCCTGAAATACTCTCCATCATGCCTTGTTCACTTTTAACTCTCTAAAACTGAAAGCTCAAGGCAAATCTGCTGCTGACTGCCTCTGGCACCACTGAGACCAACAAAAACTATGCCACAGATATGGGGAAGGACCCTCTTACCCTTAAAGAGAATGGCCCAGACCCAGTTCCCTTATGGGGTCGAGGATTGATATGCCTGTTTGATACCACAGAAAGCACAGCTAACCGGCTACCAAAAAGATTAATGAAATAAATAGATTCCCCCACAGAGCCAGGCCCAACCATAAATAAGATGAATAACAATTTACATCCAGGGAAGTGAAATCTCCCTGAGAATTCCCTTCTTTTTCCTTTCCAGGTAAAAATGAATCACCCGTGAACCCAGATGCTGGCCTCCGAACTTATACTACTCAGACCTTTGAAGGGCCACTGACAAGAACATCAAACAACTAGAGATTGACATCACTAATCTGAAGAAATCCCTCGTTTCGCTGTCTGAAGAGACCTCCTAAAATCGCAAAGATCCTTATTGGACTTGATTTACTCTATTACAATAGAAAAGGCTGTGTATAGCTCTTGACTGTGTACAGCCCTTAAAGAAGAATGTTGCCTTTACATAGACAAGACAGGGAGGGTTAAAGAGAACATGAAAAAGGTCAGTGAAGGCCCAAAGAAAAATCAGAGCGAGAAAGAAACAGATGAATGCTGGTACAAGAATTAGTTTTCAGCCTCTCCAAGGTTACTTCCCTACTTCCTACCATCTTGGGACCATTATTTGGGTTCTTTTTGCTTATTTCTGCTGGTTCCTGAGCCTCAAATAAGCTGACTAATTCTGTGAAACAACAGATAAGTAATTTGGTAGCAAAACCTATTCAGTAACATTATCATAAGTTAGCTATGGAGGACCACGAGACTCAAGACGAGGTTGTTACTTTATACAGGGTGTTCCCAAAACCCATCTCCACCCAACCTAAAAGAGGGGACTTCCGCCCCTAGACCAAGCAGAGAGGGACCACCCAGAACCCCCTCTGACTGGCGATCTGAATTCTTGCTTAGGCTGCGAGGCTAAGCACTGCAAGGGAATATAAATAAAACTTAAAAATATCTCTCTGGGTTCCCTGAGGGACAAGCCTGACTGCATAGGGGTTGATGTCAAAAGTATACCCTCTCCAGGAAAAAGACATCGGGATGGGTATGGCCCTCATGCCTCACTGGACAACGACAGGGGGACCGGAGCCATTACAAGGTCCCCTTCAATTACTGGAGGTCAGGCCTCTATCCCCGCCTTCGCATGATTAGAATTGCCACAACTCTTCTATACTTAGAGAAGGGAGGAGATGTCAAGGGCAGCCCTGTTTACACACTGAAGACCTAAAATCAGCCATAGGCCTAAAATCAGCAATAGGCCTGTCATACATGTATACTAACACCAAGTCTTGAGTCTCTGTGAAAAAAAACATTGAAACAGATGACTATAAGCTATTGTAAACAGGCAGCTTTTGTGACAATTTACCAGCCCGAGTAGTTATAGACCTTGTAAATAGGTAGCCTTGGCAGATAATACCAACTTAGATAAGGACAAATGAGTCATAGGCAGAGTCACAGTGACCTGTCCCCTGAACCTTCACCCAGCCGATACCTGGTTCTGAAAGATATCTGTATTCCCCCTGAACACCCACACTCCAGTGTCATCCCCTTCCCCACATCCCGCCTTTCTGTGTTTATAACCCCTGTGTGAAAGAATTACGATTTGAGAAAAAATAAATAAATTATTTTTTAAAAAGCAACTTATAAGAATGGATGGTTTGGGGTCACAATTTGCGTGACAGTTGGGAAGTCATAGCCACAAGAGCATGAGGCAACTGGTCACATTTCATCCAGTCAGGTGGCATCAAGAAATGAGTGCTGGGGGCTGGAGAGATGGCACAGTGGTTAAGAGCACTGACTGCTCTCTCAGAGGTCCTGAGTTCAATTCCCAGGAACCACATGGTGGCTCACAACCATCTGTAATGAGATCTGATGCCCTCTTCTGATGTGTCTGAAGACAGCAACAGTGTACTCATATAAAATAAATAAATAAATAAATAAATAAATAAATAAATACAATGATAAGCTTTAAAAAAGAAATAAAAGAAATGAGTGCTGTACTCAGCTTGATTTATCCTGTTTATTCAGGTCAGGACCTCAGCCCAGGACTGGTATAATCCACAATTAAAGTGGGTCTTCCCACCCAATTAACAGAATCTAGACAATCCCTCATAGGCACACCCAGAAGTATTTCCATGGTGGTCTAAATCCCACCAAGCTGACAGTGAAGAGGAACCCACACTATGACTTTACTTGGAAAGGGGGTATGATGATAAGTTAAGAATCTGGAGATGAAGACATCCTGAGCCCAGGATGGGTCAGAAATCACATGAAGAAGACACTGGACACAGAAAAGACCATGGAGCTGAGACAGAGGCTGGAGTGACAGGTCTGTAACCACAGAAGCTGGGGTTTGGGGGTGGCGGCTCCTCCTAGGGCTGTTGAGGCAGTTATGTACTGCCCTTGATTTTGACTTGTGGCCTCCAGAGCCATAAGAGGGTAAATTTGTGTTTTTTTTTAGCCACACTTGTGATCTTCTTATGGCAGCTCTGGGAAACCCATCAGATGGAGAGGGGCCAGAGGGGAGGAAGAATGGTTCCAAACATCCCTTCTGCTGAAACAAACAGACAAATGAAACTAGAACAATCTATGCTAGCAGATCTTTGCTGGCTTGCTTGGTACTCTGGGATTGGACAACAGCCACAATCAAAATGGAAAAAGAAAAGGAAAATATCACATTAAAACTTCAAATGTTGACTATATGTCTAAAATGATATGATTTTCCACATTATTGAATTAAATACATATTAAAATAATTACATTATACCTTCTAATATGAATATGTCCTAATATCAGGGATTTTTTATTCTCATTTTGTTCGTATTTCATCTGCATATGTGTATGTATATCGTATATGGGCCTGGTGCCTCCAGAGGGTGTTAGATCCCCTTAAACCAGAGTTGTAGGTAATTGTGAGTCTCTGAGTGAATGCTGGGTATTGAACCTGGTCCCCTAGAAGATCAGCCAGCTCTCTTAACTGTTAAGTCATTTCTCCAGCTCCATGTTATACTATGTGATCTTTCTTTTGAACAGTTTCCAGAAGTCAGCAAACATAGCCTCCAGGTCAAATCAGTTCATTGCTTATATCCGTAAATAAGGTTTTATTGGCATATAGCCACAGTTTCTGGCTGCTTTAAAAATAAAGATGTACTAAGTAGACTCATTGAAAGCCACATGGCTCACAAAACTTCAACTGTCTGTTACCTGATCCTTTTGTTAGGATCCTTTTGTTAGGATCCTTTTGTTAGGATCAGGTAACAGACATTCATCTCAGGATGGACCCACGATGAGGAGAGCTGTCCACCCAGCCTGGCCCATTCTCCTATACCCCAACAGCATTTTCTGAAAAGGACATTTGATCCTGTATTTTCTGGTCTCGCTGCAATAGTTTGGTGCTGACTTTGAAGCCTAGAAAGCTCTAGTGAGTGCCCACCAAGACTAATGATTTCTGGTGGGAGACTAGAGCACAAATCAGGAGAAGACATGCTGAAGCTTTCCTGGGGGCTGTGGCCCAGAGGAGTGAAACTTCTCTCTAGGGTTGGTACCTCACCTGGAGAAAGCCTAGTGATTATAAAGGCCACAGAGGTTAATCACCAGATTTTCCTAAATGCTTACACACACACACACACACACACACACACACATAAGGCATTTTAAACCCCTGTGGTGACAATTCTTGGTTGTCAACTTGAGTACATCAGGAATTAACTAAAACCCAAGTGGCCAGGCACACTTGTGAGGGATTTTTCTTTTTCTTAAGTAAATCATTTGAAGTGGAAAGACCAAATTTAATCCAAATCTTTTGAGGTGAAAAAAAAATCCACCTTTAATCTGGCCCACACATTCTGCTGGCTGCCTTTATAAAGAACGTGGAGGTGGAGTAAAGGAAGCATGCTCTCTGTGCCTGCTGCACTTACTGACGAGTTTGGTCCTTCACATGAGCCTACTTCTTTGGGATTCCAGCATATACTGAAGAAGAGCTGAGACATCCAGTCTCGTGGACTGAATAACTACTGTCCTCTTGGACCTTCCATTGATAGACAGCCATTGTTGGACTAGCTAGACAGCAACCTATAAGCCATTCTAATAAATCCCCTTTAGATAGGTAGGTAGGTAGGTAGGTAGGTAGGTAGGTAGGTAGGTAGGTACATAGGTAGATAGATAGATAGATAGATAGATAGATAGATAGATAGATAGAAAAATAGACAGTAGATGATAGTAGATAATAGATGGTCAATAAGATAGTAATGAAAGATAGATGACAGACAGACAGACAGACAGACAGACAGAAGATGATGGTAAATAGAAGATAGATAGATAGATAGATAGATAGATAGATAGATAGATAGATAGATAGATAGAACAGTAGCTAGACAGATGATAGATTTATTCTATAAGTATTATTCCTCCTAAGAACCCCGACTAATACAATCCTCATCATCACTGGGCTGTGGGTTGTTTGAAGCTGTTTAAGAACAGCAACTGTCTTTGAAAACAGACCCCTAAGTGTGTGCCCAGCACTTTCTGCCAGGCGTAGCCAGTGTTAAGGAGGAGCTAGGCCTGGGGAGTATGACAAATGGAAAATGTCCAAACACATAAGCCAGGTGCTCTCTTCTCGCCCCGTCTCCCAGGCCTTGAGCTCCCCTTTGCAGCCCTCTGCCTGCCAGCTTGGACCAGAAGCCTGTCCCCTTCACACTACATTTGCCATGCAGTCATTTACCTACATCCCCAGAGACAGCAGTGCCCCCAGTCATCAATCCTCCTTTCTCCGACATGCCTGAGAAGGCATCCTCTTCAGCCCGTGGGAGAATTCACCCTGATGTGAAGGCCTTACCAGACACACTGTGCAGCCCACAGGCCAATCCCGGGAATCTCCTTTTTTCTTTTTATGTGAGTGATGGTGTCATCAGTATTGGAATTGAGACAGGGTATACACGTGTGTGTGTGTGTGTGTGTGTGTGTGTGTGTGTGTGTGTGTGTATACGACTAATTCAGTCATCCACCATGATCCATCTGCTTGGGGAGGGGGATATTGGAGATATTCACAGAAAACCCATATTTTGAGTTTGACCCTCTACTGCCCTGTGTCATCTGTACAAATTCCAAGGTGACCTTTCCGAGATAGGCTACACACAGTGAATGTCAGGCAGTGCTGCTATTCCCTGGCCACATTGACCTGGCCTCCCTTCCCGGGCACTTTATTTTTATGCCATGAGACTGATGATAGGTGGGAATGTACTCTTCTGGACTGCTTCTTTGAACATACCACCTTAATATTATTGATGGGGGCTTAAACTCAACAACTATTTTATTCCTTGTCTTTTCCTCAGTTCAATAAATTTTAACTTTAATCCTTCTGGATTTTATGGGTTTGAAGGAGAAAAGGATTATTAACTCTTCAATTATTTGGGGGGGGGATGAGGTAAACTGGCATTCATGTTCCGTTCTGCATAATTTTTCAGTCATCATTTTATTCTTTTTTATCATATTTCTCCAGCTAAAGTCCTCTTCTGCAGTCTCCATTTGTTTAACCAGTCTGGACAGATTGCAGAGACCAACCTTTGAGTATTTTTTTTTCTGGAATGTATCAAACCCCATAACCATTTATCCCCTCACCATGCTGTGTCTATGGGGCCACCCTCACTGTCCAGGAGCCCTTGTCTTACATCTCTGTGTCTGGAGGCTGCTTCCTAAAAGTCCTCCTGGCCACTCTGTACAGGTTCTACTGAGAGCCCCGCCCCCAGGGTCACCCATCATAGCCTTCATTTCTGTGTAGAATCATGTTACCCATCAATTTTCACAATCACCAACTCTACGAGACAACCAACCCCTTGCCAGGAATGTCCTGTGTTTTCTACCTCTATAACTTCGGTGCTCAGTGGTCTTCTTTCATTTGAATTGAATTAAATATGAATCAAACTGAATCATGTTGGATAGCATTGCTAATAGTTTGCAGGCTGGGCTGTTTCTCAGATGTCCTTGCTTAGCAAATTGGTGCCCCATTTCTGGGTCAAGTCATTTTACTGGGTAAACAGAAACTACTCTTAAATCAGAAGGAAATGTGTGCTGGATAGTTTTATGTCAACTTGACACAAGCTAGAGTCATCTGAGAGGAAGGAACCTTCATTAAGAAATCCCCTCTCTAAGATCAGGCTGTAGGGCATTTTCTTAATTAGTGATTGATGTGGGAGGGCCGAACACATTGTGTGTGCTGTCATCCCCTGGGCTGATGGTCCTGAGTGCTATAAGAAAACAGACTGAAGAAGCCATCAGCAGGAAGCCAGTCAGCAGCCCCCCTCCATGGCCTCCATCAGCTCCTCCTTGGGTTCTTGCCCTCACTGGTTTTGGTAATGAAGTGTTACATAGAATTGTGAGTGAAACAAACACTTTCCTCCCAAGTTGCTTTTGGTCACGGAGTTCCATCAGAGTGAAACTTAGTGACTCTCAGACAGAATGTAATACAGGGTATTGGCTGCCCAGGCGATGGAAGTGGAGAGGCCAAGAAAGGCTGGTGATTCTCTAGAGTGAGGCTGGAGGGAACAGGATCACGATACCAAAGCTCAAAGCCGGGCCCACAGCAGTGCTTGCCGAATTCTGCCCATTCAGATAAGAACTGCAGAGAAGAACTGTAGTTTTGTTTTGGTTGGTTGGTTTTTGTTCTTGTTGTTTTGGTTTGGTTTTTGTTTTTATTTGTTTGGTTGGTTGGTTGGTTGGGGCTCGTTTTGTTTTGTTTTGTTTTGAAACAGGGTTTCTCTGTGTACCCCTGGCTATCCTGAAACTTGTTTTGTAGACCAGGCTGACTTCAAATTCAAAGATCTTCCTGCCTCTGCTTCCTGAGTGCTGTGATGAAAGGCGTCTACTACCACACATGGTTTGAAGCTGAGAACTTTTTTTTTTTTCCGTTTTTTGAGACAGGGTTTCTCTGTAGCCTTGGTTGTCCTAGAACTCACTCTGTAGACCAGGCTGGCCTCGAACTCAAAAACCCACCTGCCTCTGCCTCCCATGTGCTAGGATTAAAGGTGTGTGCCACCACTGCCCGGCGAGAACTTTTTATACATATGTTAAGTATGGAATATAAGTAAAAAACATTTAACTGACAATAAATCATCAAGAAATTTATTTTAACCTAATTCTTTTATATATACATATACATATGCATATACATTTCCACCATTATTAAAGAGAAAAGCAAGTTTGCAAACTAACGAAATCGGTGTGCCTGTTTATTTTTACACAAAGAACTAAATCTTGGCTGAAAAGTTGATGCTGCAGGATTCAGGGCATCCTTAATGTTTTTCAGAGCTGATGAATTCTTTGATTTTAAGATCATAGGTAATACAAATTCTACCTCACATAAATTCATAGCACAGAAAGGCAAAGGATATTCAGAGCTATTTCAGAAACTACTGGAAATTCTGTCCTAATCCCAAGCTAAAATTCACTGAATGGTGAGTGTGTGTGTGTGTGTGCACACGCACGCGCACACGGATGCAAGCACGAACATGTACACACTCATGCGTAACTCAAACTGGATTTTTTTTTAAATCAAGCAGTGTAAGATAATACAATCCAAATATATGCTAATTTGATGCTTCCATGCTGAGACTTGGTGGTAGGAAAATATTGAAAGCTTTGTTTTCCATAATTGAACCATTTGCTTCCTGTAAATGCAGAAAAACTCTGTATGTACAGTTAAAACACTGGAATTCGTAGCGTACAATAGTCTGCAATTCAAGCAAAGATACCTCAGAGTTGGATGACTGTGGACGAGAAGTCCATGAGCTACATGTTCAGAACCAAGGCTGCAGGGAAGGTGCAGGAGCTGCTGGACATGCCTCCCATTCATTGTGTGTTTGAGTTAATTTCTGATCATTGCACAGCTGGCCATTGTGACACCTCCCCCCACCACAGTCAGTTATGCCCCCCAATATAGAGTCAACACCCACAATCCAAGACGCCAGATCTTTCAGAATCAAGATAGAAGTAGTCGATGCTTACAGCACTGACAGCAGAGGCGGGAAAGGAACACTCAGGTAGCTGACTTCTTTCTGTCCACCAGCCCTCCCACCATTGCCTCCTGAGGCTAAGGCAGCCAGGGTTGACTGCACAGAACCCTGCTGGGCAGCCTAACCTGCCAGGAGCCTCCTCCAACCAATACAAAGTAGCTCCAGAAAGGACGTGAGTTCACCAACAACAAGGAGTCTTTTTCCGCCTGTAACTCACCAATACCATTTCCTCTAAATGGAACAATGAAGGAAACAAGAGAAAGAAAGTCAGGAAGTGAAGGAAACCAGCTGAATGGAAAGCAAATGAGCAAACATCAGCAGTTCCCCAGATGCGTTCCCATCTCCAGCAGCCTGGCAGCAGGGCAGCTTAAGCAGTTTGGGGTTAGCCTGGAGGTGGAAAGACTTCCAGAAGCCAATTGACACTGGAACTTCGTTCAAGATGGGGGCCTTTGTTGGTATAAATAAGCCCCAAATTGCATCAGACATGTTTATGCAAAATTATTTTAAAGACTCAAATTGAGGGCCAGCGAGAGGACTCAGCACACAAAGGTACTTGCAGCTGAGGCTGAGAACCAGGTTTGAGTCCCTAGGACACTGCAAGTTGTCCTCTAACCTCTACACACACTCCATGGTGTGCATGTGCCTCACCCCTTACAAACCACACAATTTTAAAAGTGTTTAAAGCCTGAAACTGAATGGAGTATCCTGTGTTTTGTTTGCTGGCTCGACTTTGGCCCTTGTGCGAGATTACTTACCTGTGACGCACACTGTGGAAAGCTTTCTGGCTTTTTTCCCTTCTTACTGTTATGGCTGTTCTCTGTCCAAGTCTGCTTTTCTGTTTCCAAGCCCCCAGATTTATGTTCCCTCTGGGCCATTTTTCTTCTGAGCCCTGTTCAAAGTTCTCCAAAGCACCCAGGCCTGCTTGCTCTGCATGCTGTGGTGCATGCCATATTGAGAAGGAGCAGAGAAGAGAGAGGGGTGAAATGTTTTGAAAGCACACACGCACTCATTCACTAGGAAATAGGAAAGGGTGACCTTCTGAGAGGAAATGACAAGATGTTTCAAGCGCGGTCTGGAGACAGCAGCTTTGCTAGAAGACAGCTCTGGAGGCAGCTTCTCTAACGTATGATGCAATCTCTGAGAGAATGGTGGCAGCAGAAGACATTGGGGTGAAGGCACTGACAAGAACAAGGGACAGCACAGGGACAGAGGCAGAAACATAGAAACATCTACCCGAATGGAGCACCAGGGACTCCTGGGATTCCTATCAACTGAAGGGACCAGGCTTGGCACAAGTTGTGTTAGTTTTCTCTTAGGGACAACTGAGTATAGACAGAAAGAAACATTAAAACAACTAAGTTTACAGAACTGAGTGCTGTCTGCTTTTGTCTTTTAATCGTGTGCTTCAGTTATGTAAATAGTTTGAAAGTAATGAGATGTGATAGCAACAGAGATTAATTCTGAAAACAGCTAAGTTTGCTATCCTCAGGGGCTGAGATTGAACTCTAGTTCCATGGCAATTAGCTATGCGGCAGGCAGGTTCCTTAACCTCTCTGTATTAGTCAGGGTAGGATGGGTTCAGCTGCTGTGACAAAGAAACCAGAAAGCTCAGTTTGTCTTTTCAGGTTCTAGTTTGATACAGAGGGGACACAAGTTCTTTCTGGCTCGCTCTAACTCAATATTGGAAGATTCTCTCATCTGCTGACAGAGCCACCTTGACCACGTCACCTCTGAGGCTGTTATGGAGGGAGAACAAGCTAGATAATACAGAGAAGGAGGGAATGGCCAGGCATACAACCAATGTGTGTCACTCTTCTCCATCGGGGAGGCCCAGCTCTGGAACCCCACGTAGCCTTTACTAAAGTCTTCCAGTGTGGCACTGAGAATGGTCTCTGTCATGGTATCTGAACATCACTATGATGAGGAGATGTGGCAGGACCTACATTGAATAGTGGTTATCACTGCTGTGGAGCTTCAGTGTTACAAGATAAGAATGTGCAGAGGATGGGTGGAGGTGAAGGTTACACGACAGAGGTCGGTCGGACACACGTGAGGCCTCTGACCTGCTTGCTTCAACATGGGTGGAGCGTACTATTTGTGTTATCTATGGTTTCTGCAGTTTGAGAGTTAAGTGTGCTTTAAAGCTACATCTGGATTAGCTCCCCGGTAAACCTGCTTCAGGAACAGGGTGACAGTGGTCAGTTTCAGATGACCAGCTCCCTCGGTGATTTATCTAGGGGATATGTGGTATTTAAAGTCCTTAATATCTAACATGGAGTCTCTTGTGATGAAAGCTCCAAGACACGAGGCTGTTTCTGGTTCTCTGTCTCCCAGACTCCTAACATAGGCCCTCAGTCCCTCCATCTCCTAGACTCACCTAAGGCAGGGTCACCCAGGGACTTCCACTCAGCTGCCAACCAGCCATCCCGAGCTGCAGGTGAGATCTATGGAGGAGAGGGAGAGGAAGAGGCGAGGCAGGGTGGAGGGGCTGTAGGAGCAGCTAATGCCTGGGCTGTGGTACAATTCAATTAACCAGCCTCTCCAGGGTGGCTCCAGGCCCCGTGCAGTCTTCAGAGCTCAAGGACTACTCTCAGGTAGACTGAGGACAGTTGAAAGCAGTTTGTTCTGGCTTCTCAGCTGTCTTTGTGCATAACCATAAGAGGGGATGTTTCCAACTTGAGCAGGCTTACAGCCCACAGTGGTGGCTCCCTGCTGTGCATCTCAAGCACACAGCCTCACCTCTCTGTCGGTGTGAATATTCCTTCGCCTCAACTTTCCACAAGCAGGATAGGCTTGTCAACAGCATTCGGTTTGCTCTTTGTAGTCTGTCCCATTGGAGATCCTTATTGCCAAAACTGAGGGAGTTGGGCTCTGAGATGGCTCAGTAAATGGCTCAGTTTGTACAATGGTTGCCTTGCAATCCTGAGGACCTGAGTTCAATCCCCAGAGCCCAGGAAAAGAAAGTCAGATGTAGTGGCACACTCTTGTAATCGATGCTAGGGAAGCAGAGACAGGCAGACGCCTGGGGCTCAATCGCCGGTCAGCCTAGCCTGCCAGTGAGTAGCAGGCCATGGAGGAGAGACCTGTGTGAAAGAAAGAAAGAAAGAAAGAAAGAAAGAAAGAAAGAAAGAAAGAA
>NW_021604608.1:7821531-7851155 GCF_004785775.1 Grammomys surdaster
GAAAGAAAGAAAGAAAGAAAGAAAGAAAGAAAGAAAGAAAGAAAGAAAGAAAGAAAGGAAGGAAGGAAGGAAGGAAAAAGAAAGAAGGGAGGAAGGGAAGGAAATGGCGGATCAAAGCTCCTCTACCCTGTACATTCACACACAAGCACACACATGCAAACACACACTCATCCGCAAGCACACGCATGCACACAGGTGCATGCACACAGGTGAGGAAGGTCCAGCCAGATCCAGTGACACAAGCCTATATTCTATGTGACTTGTACAAATACTCCAGCTATTTGGAAGGCTGAGACAGATCATAAATTCAAGGCCTACCTAGCTCTAGAGTGAGTTCAAGGCCTGCTTGGACCTCTTAGTAAATCCCTGTCTCCAAAAGCAAAAAGCAAAAGGAGCTGGGGCTGTTTAGTTTAGTGGAGTACGTGAAACTCAGTTCTACTCAAGTACTGAAACAGGATCGGGTGGAGGAAGGGGCTCTGTCTCTCCTGAATCCACTCCCTGTTCCCTGACCACCCACTGCTGCCTTAACTCACTCCTTTCTCTCAGTATCTTAAATGCTATTAAGCAACCCCAAAAACACCAATATAAGTAATCAAGTGCAGATGTCTTCCTGGTATGCACCTGCCAAGAAGTTTGAGGGGGGTTTTAGTGGGCTGGGGACAGCCTATCACCAGGCTTTCTCAAATGCCTTCAGGCAGGCCTAAACCCGGGGGTAGGACAGGACGAGCTGGTGCCCGTCTGAATTAAGCCACATTCAGTTCTTAATCTCTCCAAACAAAC
Organism: Grammomys surdaster; assembly: GCF_004785775.1. Taxonomy (NCBI): domain Eukaryota; kingdom Metazoa; phylum Chordata; class Mammalia; order Rodentia; family Muridae; genus Grammomys; species Grammomys surdaster. The sequence goes on from NW_021604608.1 coordinate 7,822,312, forward strand.
CCGATGCAGACAGGCTGAGGCAAGAGGTATGTTGGGGCCGGACCAGGGGAGCTGGTGGGAAAGGCTCAGCTACTGGGCATGATTGGGTGGAGGCTGGGCAGGGGGACAGAACACAGAAATAGAGGGGCCTTGAACTTAGAGTAGAAAGAAGGGCCCAGATGCTAGACTACAGGAATCCCATGGCCCTCAAACTTCCTCACACACAATGCCACTCTATTTGTTATAGTAAAAGACAGGTCAAAGGTCATCCACTAACTGAGTCCTCTGGGATAATCCCTCAGATGCTAGGTGGGTTCCATGTGGAAGCAGCTAGACTTTATAGGAGAGGAGGGGCTGTCCCCAGTTCTTCTTGGACCAGACTGAAGAGCCCACAAGGTAAAATCCAGGCTCCAAGTGTGTGACACAGAAAGCCAAGATGATGATATCTCTTCCATGGTGTCCTCAGGCCCTACCACTTTCTGCCTCCTCTAAACACTGAGAACCTGTAAGACCCAAAGTGTAAGTCCTACCTGCCCAAGGACCAGGTAACTTCCTGGAATGCTGGGAGTTGTAGTTCTTAAAAAGTAACAAAGTCACACTGGGAAATATGGTAGCCCTGTGAGTTTGTCTTCATAAGTCCCTGCAACACGTGTCCCAGGGCCACTCAGCTGGAAATTCCAGGCAGTGGTCCTGACCAAAACTCATCCTGCTCAGTTTTTAATTAAAGCTTGCTTTAAATTTGGTTCAAAATGGTGGAACTGGTTTTCTCTTGCTCCCCCTTCCAAACCTGTCCACTCAGCTAAGCCCTCCAGGGCTAGGCCTTTTCCTTCCTCAGGGGAATAAGAGAATTTCCTTTCAAGATTACAAGGCAAAAGAAGAGAAAGAGAAAAACAACCAACAGAAATAAAGAAAGAAAACATCCTTCTTACTAGTTGCCAGAGCAAACAAAAGGCAGTACTCCAGTGCCCTCCACAGCAGCCCAGAACCTGGGGGAGGGTGCTGTGCTGTCCTTCGATCATCATGTGTTAAGCACCTACTGTGTACCGGTGAGGCATCCTCTACCCGAAAGGAGCCCAAGGCTACATGCCTTCTCCACCATGAGCAGGGGGGTTGTCAAAGTGTTACTATACCCTAACTCATGAGATCAGAATCTTGGCAGGTGGGATCCAGCTGGCAGCATATAGAAGTTCTCCGGAGATATGGAGTGTGAATAGCCACAGTGAGAACCAGTGTCCTACAGGAAGGGCTGGTGAGAGGTCTATGCTGACAGAGCACTGGAGTTTCATATCCTTAGATCTCAATACCTACTGACTGGACAGTGCAGCAGCGGCAGAGACCTGGGGAGAGGTTGTGTGGCTGAGACAGAGGGTCTGCATAGGGCTCAGTCATGGCTCCCTGTGCTTAGATACCACAATCACCGCACACCCAAGGGGACAGCGAGTTCAACGCTTGTTTCTAAAGTGGCAGGTGCTCGTGTTATTGGCAGTATATGACACACTGCATAATTAAGTCTGTTAATGAGTATTAATAACATTGGCACATTTTATCATTTAGATCAACACTTCTCAAGCCTCTGGGATTGTTTGAGGGATTCCTTGGAGACTATCGGAAGCCATGGGTCAGGAAAATTGAACTGTGAGCTCCCAAAGACAATCTCAGACTAGAAGAGCTCTGAGGCAGCCCAGATCAGGCCTGGGCCTGTGTGGCATCCTGTACTCCCCAAAACAGCCCCTTAAGTTCTCTTTTCCCCTCTCCAACCTGGTGTGCTACCCCTCTTCCAAAGTAGGACACTGTCTCCCTTCTCCTGGTCCTATAGTTTAAATTGTAAATGTTCACAAAGGCACACAGGCTGAATCGTTCCCCAGCCTGTGGGACTACTGAGAGGTGAGGCCTCGTGGGAAGAAATGAAGTCGATGGGGACGTCTCTTGAAGGAAATGTTAGGATTGCTGTACACCTTTGTCACTTTTCACACTGTGACAAAATACTGACAGAAGCAGCTTACGGGAAGAAGGCTGGTTTGGGCTCGTGGTTCCAGTCCCTCATGGCAGAGAAGGCAGAACAGAGCTCCTCTCTCCGAGCATCGTGACATGTGGTGGCAGCTGCTCCATTGTGGCGGGCCAGGAAGCAGAGAGTATCCAGGGGAGGAGGTAGATAGATCTTCAAAGGGAGCCTCCCCTCCCCCCACCAGTGGTCTGCTTCTGCCACGGAGGCTCCCCTTCTAAAGGCTCCACAGCCTCTCAAAATATTGCCAACTGCTGGGGAAACAGTACCCAGACACACGTAGGGAAAAGCTTAATTTCTGACCCAAACCTTAGTACTTCCCAGTCCATGAGGTGAACAATCGTCCACTGCACATGCTCACTCCATGATGTGCCATGTCATCCCTGGTCCGAAGCAACAGGGCCAAGTGGCCACAGACTGAAACCCCAGTGTGTCGGTTACTTTTCCGTTGTGGAGATTTAAAAAAAAAAAAAAAAAAAAAAAGGCATGACCAAAAGAAAAGGTTTATTTGAGCTTCTGGTTCCAGAGAGATAGGAGCCTGTCAGATCAGGGAGACATGGCAGGCAAAGGCTGAAACGATGGTAAAAACCGGAAGCTGAGAGCTCCCTGGAAATGTCATGAGATTTTCAACTTTATAGCCTACCCCCAGCTGTGCAGCTGTTGGCAGCTTCCATATTTGCGCTCAATATGAGAAAGAGAGAGCCATGGAGCTTCAGAAGCTGTTAGGCTGGGTGGTGAGAAACTTGAGCATCTTCATGTCTATGCCCAGGAACTGAACTTTAGCATTGAATTTCAAGATAAATGAAGCAACAGTCAGAGCCCGTAGTGGTTTGAATGACAATGGCCCCTATAGGCCCATGAGGAGGGGCAGTATTAGGAGGCGTGGCCTCGTTGGAGTAGGTGAGGCATTGTTGGAGGAAGTGTGTGTCACTGGGGGTGGGCTTTGAAGTTTCAGATGCTCAAGCCAGGCCCAGAGTCACCCTCTCTTCCTGCTAATCCAGATGTAGAAGTCTCAGCTCCTTCTCTAGCACCATGTTTGCCTTCATGCTGCCTTGCTTCCTGATAACGGACTGTAAGCCTGCCCCATTTAAATGCTTTCATATATGAGAGTTGCTGTAGTCACGGTGTCTCTTTACAGCATTAGAAACCCTAAGACAGTGCAGTATGAGAGGACTTGCAGGTATCAAGGATGTCTTTCAATCTGTTACTGTTAGCCTTGTATAAGATGTTAGTGATGGTGTGCCTGTATTATCATACAACCTGTTTCCAGTACGTTTTTGATTGTACTTTTGTCTGATTGTTTTCCTCTGTAAGAGCAAGAATTTTACAAACTCAAAACTTCATCCTCAAAGGGATCCCCACAGGCCCCTGTGGGCTTCCATATCCTGCAGGGGAGTCCATGGCTAAGGAGAAGGGTGAAGACAGCTAGGCAGGATGTAGGTGTAACCTCAGGTCTCTACTGCACAAATGACCCCAGGCTCTGCAGACAAGCTTCTGGATGGATGCCACAGCCCCCGCAGACATGTGTCAGCAAGACAGCCCCACAACCATCCCTACAACTTGTTCTGGAAGCAAGATCAAGGTCTGTCCCCTCTGTCTTCTCGGGAGTTGTAATGCTGTCTGGCAAGAAAGGCTCATTCAAGGCAAATATTTCAGTGGCACACTTCAGCCCATTAGTGACAGGAGAGTAACAGGAATGCTCCAAGCCTGCAAAGAGGTACCTTGATGAAAACTCGGGGAATGTCTGCAAGATCAAACTAAAAAGTCGTGTGAAGAACAACACTGAAAAAGAATGTAGTCAGTCTAACAATTACTTGAGAACTTCCTTCTGGCAGGCACTTTTCTAAGAGCATCATGACTAATTCATTAAATGCCCAAGACCAGATCAGATGTATGAGTCCACAGAGGAGCTAACAGGCTCAGAGAGCTTAAGTAACTTGCTTGATGTCACACAGCTCAAAAGGCCAAACCGGAGGATGAGTCATTGCAGTGTCCTTCACATTCTAACATTCATGAGAACCCAGAAACTTCTAAAACCCCAACACTCAGCAGCATGCCAATGAACTGCCCTCCAGTAAGCATCCCAACAAAGCCAATCTCTGGGAACAGAGCCAGGAAGTGATTGACCTGGTTTCAAAGGCTTCTTAGCAGGTGACTTTAACTGACAGCTAACTTTGTAAGCATCCAGACTATAGGACTCCCTGGGTTCTTAAACCCTGCTCCTGCAAGAGCAGGCATCCTGTGAGACAGTCCGCACTTGTCTGCACACTGCTCACCCAACAATAGTTCCTAGCAGCTGCTATGAAAGTCACAAAGTTCCTGGAGTTCACATGAAATAAAAGAATTCAAACTGGTAGTTTAGGTCTGTAATCCCAATGCCTGAAAGGCTGAGGGCTCTACTAGTTCCCGGCCAGCCTCAGACAGACAGACAGACAGACAGACAGACACACAGACACACAGACACACACACACACACACACACACACACAGAGACAGAGACAGTCAGACACACACACACATACACAGAGGCAGAGAGACAGAGACAGACACACATACACAGAGAGACAGAGTCAGAGTCAGACAGACAGACGGACGGACAGACACACACACACAGAGAAAAAGAGAGAGAGAGAGAGAGAGAGAGAGAGAGAGAGAGAGAGAGAGAGAGAGAGAGTTGAGCTATGTGGGAAGACCATTTATTTAGGAAAAAATAAATCCTAAGAACTGTGGCAGTCCTTTCAAAGTCAGACTTCCGACCTGTGGCCAGGTGCTGGCCAGAACCCCATGCATATCTGGCTAGAGCACAGGATATGAATGCGCTGCCTCTGGGAGACGGATAGAAGCTAGCCCTACATGCTTGCCTGTTAACCAATGATAAGTTACTGAAATCACAGATGCCATGGCTTGTGCCTTCTCCCTCCTCCCTTCTGACATCGGACAACATTGAACAGTCCCCTCCACCTGCCCTACAGTCACCACACAAAGTCCTCCAAGCACCTAATCAATGGATGTGTGGTCCGCTGCCCCTCACCGACTACAGCATTTGGGAGAGCTGGCCCTGACTGCTAGGATTGTGGGATTTCGGGTGAGCTGGCCCCAACAGTATGAGAGGGAAAGCTGGCACTGCCACTTGTCTGTCTGTCCTGAGGTGGTATCAGAGAGCTGCTCTCCTCCCATCCCACCCCTCACCACCTGAGGTAGGCTGGAGAGATGGCCCTGAGGGCACAAGAGCAGGAGAGCTGGCTCTACCTCTGCCAGGCTACAGCATTGGGTGAGCTAGCCAGGGCAGTGCTGTAAAGCTGGCCCCAGCAGTGTGGATGTAGGAAAGCTGGCAGGCTGACCAGCTCAGCTACCACCCAGGCCCTGATTCAGGGCTTTGAGTTGACCCACCCACATCTACCTCATCAATGAACTGTTGGAGCACGAAAATCAGCCAGTTCTACAGATCCAAAGCTGCAGGATCTCCATGACACAGGGCAACAACAGGATCTCCGAGAGGAGTCCTGATGAGGATCCAGTGTTGATAGTGTAGCAGAAACCAGAGGCCTCGAACCAGACCAATGGCTCATTGCCATGAACATTTGCAAGCAAAGAAGTGTGAACAAGAGGGTAGACTGTGGGACACACTGTGACACACTACAGCTTTTTCTTTTCTTTTCTTTTCTTTTCTTTTTGGGGTACAAACTCCAAGATTTTTTTCTTTTCCTTTTGGGGTATAAACAGACAGGGAGATGGGAGGGATTGGAGTACATGATATGAAATTCATAAAGAATCAATAAAAGCTAAATTTAAAAAAGGATGTGTGGTCTTTCCACCCCCAAATCTTCAATATATGATATACCTTGAGCATGATTTATCCTTTCCAGAGCCTGGTAAGGGATTAAAAGAACAGACACCTCACCCAACTCCAGTGTTTGGAGGCAGGGCTTCCAGGCAATGAGAACTGACCAGGTGCTAGCAGGAGAGCTGCTGCTACCATCATTGCATCCTGGTGACTGTGTAAGAGGAGAGAGACAGAGAACAAACATGTATACCCAGTATACCCATGTTCCATGTGTTTGCCCTGCTATGCTCTGTACCCATTAGGAGTCTGCCATCAAGAAGTCCATCACCACATGTAGCCCTTTGATCTCATCTCCGAGCCATGAACCCCAAATGGCCTCTTTTACTCATAGCTTGTGAGTCTGTGGTACTGTATATTAGCAACAGTAACTAAAGCCAAAACTAAATCAACACAAAACCTAAAGTCAGTGTCTCCTGATGGCTTGGGACTGGGGTCAAGTTGTCTCAAGCCATCTCTGTGTCCTCATTCTGTCAGGACTGAGAGGAGGTTGGGACTCTACCTTGTCGATAAGCTAATGTGAGCCCTCTACAGCCCCATGGACACTGATACGTTTGTCTCTTGGCTTAGGACGATGGACTGTTTGGTAACAGCACAGGGACTGCCTCTGAGTCGGTACTAATGTCTCCAAAATCTCACAAAGGTGACCCCAGCAGGCCTGGGTAGATGCTATGTACCACACTCAACAGACCCTGTCAGGAAAAGTAATCATTTTTATATTAGACAAGTAAACCTATAGGCCGACAAGAGAAAAGGTCTCCCTGCTGCAAACAACCTGAAAGGTGGTACTGGAGAAAAGCAACCAGACCCAGCATTCTCAGTCCAAGCGGCTCTCAGAAGCAGGACTCTTATTTCTTAGGAAGGGGAGAGACACTGTCCCACGAAGGGTGGGAGACTGCTTTCCCACCCCACTGCCTCCTTCACTTTCTCTTCGACATTGCTCTCCCTAACAGACTCATTCACAAGCTTCAACACACACACACACACACACACACACACACACACAGTTCAGGAGGGAACAACGCCCACCCACTTCTCTTGCTAACCCCACATTTGGCTTCAGCCTACAAAAGGCACACTGTCAAAGGTTGTCTGGTTGAACAACTGATCCTGGCATCAACTTCAGCAGGGACTGTAATAACCTTTTCCACTCCAATCAGGAAGGCCTCAAGCCTCTACAAACAGGCCTGACCTCAGAGCATCAGCTTCCTTTTCCCAGGTCCCCACACCTCACCTCTACAAAGTCAGCTGGCCCCTCATACAGCCCTGCACTGGGTCCTCTCTGAATGCCTCCTCCTGCCCCCCTCCCCATTCCTTCTACTCCTGTGCTCTCCGCTGCCTTTTTGTTGCTCCAGAGATGCTCTCTGACTGACAAGTCTTGTAATGTAAATGTAAATGTCCCTGGATGGGGACAAGAGAGGTGAGGCCAGAATGGCAGTAAAGAGTAGTGGTGACACCGTTTAGGTATCTATAATGTGACTCTGAGCTATGTGACCTGCAACAAGAAGGTCCTCTCTGGACCTCAGTTTTTCCATCTGCAAAATGGAAATTGGTATATTTAATAATGATTGACAGCTCGATGAGATTAAAAAGCACCTAAGAGACAAGCTCCTAGGTGACATGTCTGTGTGTGGGTTTCTAGGTGACGTGTCTATGTGGGGGTTTCTAGGTTAATTATGGTGGGGTGGGAGCACCGCTCATCAGCTGTGAGTCCTGACTGCATGAGAAGTAAAGAGCTAGCCAAGCTCACTGCTTCCTGACTGAAGAGGCACAAAGACAGACGCTCCACTCTTGGAGCCTTGCCTTTGCCTTCATACTTTCCCTGCTATGATGGACTGTGAACCTTCAGCTGTAAGCCCAAATAAAACTCTCCTTTAAGTTGCTTCTTGTCAGGTATTTAGTCACTGCCTCAGGAAGAGCACTAATTCAGGAAAGACGGCCACACCCACCTCCTGTTATGGGCAAGGGCAGTGAGTGTGCTGTTTTGGACTTTGATAAGGTATGTGATGTGTCTCTGGAAGTTCCCAGGTGTCTACTCCCATGCCAGTGCTAACCCTGGGAAGCAGACTGGAATCTTTCTCTTGTGTCTCTCATCATACATCCCACCCTGAGCCAGGCATACACCCCAGGTGGAGAGCCTCACTCAGGCAAATGGCTGGGGACAGTGCCCCACCCCCACCCCACCATGGTTTAGACAGAAGGAAGAGCAGGCAATCACGCACTTCAGGTTTCTAAGCTGCAGGCAGCAAGAACCTCTCATATTGGCCAGGTTGGCCTGGCCCAGGCTGTGTCCTTCTGAACCACTGTACTAAACAGAAGGTCCGTGTCCCTGGAATTTCCAAAGCAGCCGATCATATACCAGCCCCTCTACAATTCAAAAAGGTGGGTGATTCCACTCACTTTCCAGAAGAGGAAGCCAAAGCCCAGAGACTACAAAGAGTAGAGACAGGATTTCAAAGATGTGCACTCCAAGGTGTCTGTGTCCAAATCCTTGGAATCTGTGAACATGTTACCTAGTATGAGAACAGATTTCACAGACGTGGCCATCCTAAGGCTCTCGAGACAAGAAGAATCCTGGATGATGGGTGGTCACAGGATCCACATGAAAGATGGAGGGAGGAGTGGGAAGCAAAGATCTGTAAGTGCTGCTGATATGAGAGGAAGGGACCACAAGCCAAGGAATACAGGAAGCTAAAACAGGAAAAGAAAAGTCTCCAGCCCTACCAGCACCTTAGCATCAGAAAGCATAGAGCCAGTGAGGCTTCCTGGCCTTGGAAAACACCAGGTTGAACATCTGTGCTAGGTTGAGCCATTGTGTGTTTAGTTCATTGTTCCATTGGCAGTAAGAAACCACTACACATCCCTAAAGGACTGCAGCACACTGTGGTGACTTCAAGAAGCACATTACCCAACTAGGAGCAGAGTGAGGCAGATGGGGTAGAAAGGATGTCTAGCTTAGGAGCCCTGCAGCCTCACTGGGCCCCATTGGGAGGTCTGTAGGGCAGAGCCTTGGTGGGCGGGACCATGCCTTCCAGAGCTGGCGGCTTGCATCTGTAAACCTGGAGCCCTGAGACTCCCTTTGCCTCTGTTTCCCTATCTGTGGATGGGGTGTAAGTAGTGTGGACCCCATGGGACAAATGAATTGTTCCGGACAGTGCTGGGCATGTGGCCTTAGCTGTCATCATTAAAAGACTTCTAGTTCCTGGGGAGCTGATTAAAATTGAAGCATGGAGTGGGAAGACAAAAGAGAGGCCACCTGCTGAGTCCCTGCTGAGTGCCAGGCTGTCTTGGGAACTCCAGATGAGCCTCCTAACCTGCTCCTGAGGCTGAGAGGACCAGAGACCCAAAGCCACACTGTGAGAAAAGAGGCAGCGTGGAAACCCAACTGCGTTGTATTTGAGTACCCAGCCAGAACCTCCCCTCAGGCCCAAAGGCAGGGCAGGCAGAAATTGGATTCACCCTGTGCAGTTAGTTGATTTTCTGCCCTTCAGTTTTCTCATCTGGAGAAGGGAGCAATTAATAACCTCCTGCTAAAGCAGTTGGAAGAGTCTGGAAATGGCACGCGTGAGAGCTCTCTGTGGAACAGCCTGTGCTGTTGAAATGAAAGAGGCGAGCGTATAGAAGGTGCCTCTTGGCTGCAGGGGACCTGAAAGCAGACAGTGCTGAACCCTATAGATACACAAGTTTCCCTCTACCGCCGTGAGTGAACAAGGTCACTTCTACCTTAGCAGAGCGCTCACCATGAGGTGTGCGCTAACCCGCACAGTTTCAGGTGCTGCTGAAAAAGAGGCACATATCTTTGTCCTTCACCCTTTCTCCGATCAAAGGGAAATGCTTAGCAGAGATCACAGTGGCCTCTGCGTGCGTTTTCCTTTCCTTATTAAGTAGACAGCTTTTATCTTTTTCCTTAACAGAAGCACTAATGGCTTCTTGCTGGCCTATAGGAACTGCCGGTAGCACTGCTTGTATGACTGGGGGTCATCATGAAATGGAGTAAGACTTCCTTGAACACCTCATTCTGCAGCTGCCTGCCACTAAGGGGAGGGCAGCGTATGCAATGTGGATACACCAGACCAAAAGATAAAAAATAAAAAATAAAAATCTCATACCCCAGGCAAAATGCCTGGGAGCAGTGTGAGATTTATCATCACACTGCTCAGAAAAGCAAGTAATTTAACACGTTTTTTATGGGCATGTCTATGTGCATGTTTTTGTGTGTCCACGCATGTGGAGGCCAAAAGATTGCCTTGGGTATCATTCTTGGGAACACAGTGTGTCTCCTTTGAGACAAGGTCTCTAGTTGATCTGGAACTCACCCACAAAGCCAGACTGGTTGGCCATGAGCCTCTTAGATCTCCAGCACCCAAGCACTAAGATTGCAAATGGATGTCACCACGCCCTGCTTTTTTGTGCTGATGCTGGGGAGCTAACTCCAATCCTAGTGTTTACACCTCAGGCAGTTTACCAAGCCAGCCATCACTCCAGGTGCAAGAACTTTTTATTCCTGGATTTTTCCACTTAAGGCTTCCAGACCTCAGCAGACCACAGATAATAGAAGCCTTAGAAAGTAAAAGCACAGAGAAAGGGTAGATGCTGTCAGTCACTGGCTGGAGCTGAAGTGAAAGGGGGGAGAGGAAGGAGAAGGGAGTCAAAACATGGAGTTAGCAGCTGGGATGGAAGCAAGGACCGAGCCAAAGGCCAGTCCCATGGGTTCTCCTCATGTGCTCCATGCTTGGAAGCTGAATCTGGCCTGGACACCTACTCCTCAGGCCACACTACCGCCACAGGCAGATCCCCGTGTTCTTCCTTCTTGGAAAAAGAAGTGTGGCAGCTGTGAGCCTCTCCTAGTTACTGGTCCATTTCATCAGCTGAAATGCTGGCTCACTGTGTCAGCAGATGGATCTTCCAGCAGGAAGTAGTTGGGCCTTGTGGGGATAGCTAGCAACTGCAACCTGATACACAAACAGAGCAGGCAGGCCTTGAAGCTGGAGGAGGGTCTTTGTGTCCCAGGAAAGCAGGAAGGATGACCAATGATCCTGGTGTGGCCAGATCTGGGAAATTTCCCAGGTTATGAGACTGTCAGTGCTATATTCAGGAATGACAAACTGGCCAGCCTTTCCCCCAAGAGAGACTCGGTCTCAGGTCTCATCAGCCAAACAAAGCTGAGAACTTACCCAGTTTTTTGTTGTTGTTGTTGCTTTTTGTTTTTTGTTTTTGTTTTGCAAAAGGACAGTTTGAATCCCTTGCCTAAAGTCGAGACTGGCAATAAAGCCAAGCCAAACTGGGATTCTGTCTCTCCACTTTATACTCTGCAAACTGATTTTACATGCATAGACCTCAAACCCAAACAGTTGCCTATGTTAGAAATGCTTTTGAGTATAAGAAACGGAGCACGGATAATGTAAACAAACCGGCTGTATATTTTCCCAAGACAAGAAGGTCACTTCTAGACTCCATATCATGATATCAAGAAAGTTGTCGGCCAATTCTCTAGTTTCCTCTCATGGTATAAAGACAGCTGCTGTAGCTCCGGATGTCTAGCTTCATCCCAGGCAGAAAGAAGGAAGACAATCGGATACCACTAGCACACAGAGTTATGTTTACATTTCCCGGGTCACTTCCAGCTTTGTAGCCTTCAGACAAACCAAGTGTTTAGTCTTCTGGTCTTTAGAGTAGAAAAAAAAAAGCATGAGAGACTTCAGAACGAGTCACCCCTACCATGTGCCACAGTCTGACCAAAGGATGCCTGAGTGACGAGGAAAACCATAAAGCCCATGAGAGGGTACCATGGCACCGCTGGTTGCTATGGAGACCAAGCCCCATCACCACCATGGGCATCAGCATGTAGGAATCTGGACTTGGAGCTGTGGAATTCTAGAGGGAAATCTGTACTGAATCTCAGACCCTTTAAATCTAACCACACTGGGTTGTTTCAAATGGGTCTTATTCGGAGAGAGTGGGGATTCCCAGGGTACAGATGGCCAGATAGCCAGATGACCTCAGTTTCAATCCCTCTTTCCTAAGTGCTAAGACCCTGAACAACTTTCTCAACCTCTCTGTGTCTCTCTTCTCCATCTTTAAAGCTAGGGTAGCACTGATTCACTTGCACCTCTAGGATGGCAGGGAGGACTCTGAGCCAATATGTATAATTCAGGGCTCAGAACTATGACAAAAGCCCTGCTGCTTGCCACAGTCATCATGCCTTCAGTGCCATAGAAAGAGGGGCTCCCCAACTTCACAGACTTCATGTTAACCCTCTTCCCTGTGTGAAGTGGCCACAGATCTCCTCCCACCAAGAGCCCTGGCCTGGCCATTTTCAGGCCACCCCATCTGAATGATATGCTGGTGGCCTCTTGCTTGGAGGCTGTGGGACCCAATGAAGGAATGAATCTCTAGGTCTGTTCACAGAGAGTCACTGTCATCAGGCCCTTGACAGGGTGCAGCAGCTGCAGAGGGTACAAAGACAGGTGACAGGCTCTGTGTCCCTGAGCAAATCACTCAGCCTCTGTGTGCACAGCACCGCGTCCATAAAACCATGATAGCACACCTTTCAAGGGCATCTCATTTCCAAACTGCAGGACTTTTCCCTAGGGAAATCACGATCTCTGAGTCAAAGTGGCTGCACCCAGTCTTTTGGCCAGGTGTCTGACCTCCCCAGGGCTCAAGGAGAGTGCTCTGGCCTCTCAGTCTGCCTCCTGTTGTGTTCTGCCTACCTCAGTCCCTCACCCCTGCTCCCTCTCCAGTCTCCCTCCAGGTTGCACCAACTTGCAAAGAAGGGTCGTGGTTAGAGCCCGAACATTCTCCCTGAGGATCAGGGTGGCAAGGCCCAGTGCCTTCCTCTAACAGCCCTGCTTCCCAGGGAGAGGCCTTTTCAGAGGCAACAACTTTGAGCATGGCGCAGCTGCTCCTGGCGTGCCAGAGCCGGGGAGCGCAGACGCGCGGCGGGTGGCAGTCATTAACCGGCTGTCAGGTTCCTCGGCTGATGCAGCTAAAAATAGCGCGCTATAGATAGCAGCCTCCCCCGCGACTGCAGCCCGCACCCCATCCCCAGATCCGCGCCGCCCGGCACCCCGAGGAGACCGCGCCACCGAGCTCAGCTATTTATAGAACCCACACCTCAGCACTTTCCACCCACCATACAATGGTTTCAGCTGCTCCGATGAGAAAAGAGCAGCCTGGGCCGCCACTCACTCCCGTGTGCAAATCACATCTAGGGCCAGGGAGTCCTGATGTTATAGGAAACCTCCAGGCAGACTCAGATTGAAGATCAATGGCCACATAAAACGTAAGCAGTCAGTTTCGCGGTCAACAAGTCCTGGTAATACAGAGTGTTGTTTCAGTAAATAAACTCAGAGAGCTGTGTAGTCCCCTATGTTGCTTAGCCCCCTGGCGGAATCCTGAGTGCTTGAAGTAAGGGGCAGGGAGGGGATGGGAAAGCGGGGAGATAGACACCCGGTGGGAGAAGGGGGGGAGGGAGAGAAGAGGGGAGAGGAAGGAGAGGTGGAGGGAAGGGGAGAAGAATTAGGAATGAGAAGTCATAAAGAAATAGAGATGGAAAGAGATAAGAAATGGAAGGACAACGAGGAGGATGGGGATAAGGACAAGAAAAGATGGCTGAGAGGTGGCAGAGCAGTCAAGTGCACTTGCTGCTATCCTAGAGGACCTGGGTTCGATTCCCAGCACCCATCTGGTGATTCACAACCATCCTTCATTAAAACCCTTGGGATCTGACACCTTCTGACATCCACAGACACCGTACACATGCACAGGCACACATATAGATGAAACATTGTGCACATAAAATAAATTTAAAAAGAGAGAGAAAGGGATAGGTGGAGAGAGGTGAAGAATGAAGAGAGAGGGATGAGGAAAGATGGAGATATATTATGCAGAGAGAGGAAGAGAGATAGAGGGGAAAAAGAGAAACACTAAGATTGCAAACAGGTCAGAGACTTGCCTAGCCCTTCTCCTAATGCCCACAACCCAATTTCTCTTCCCACTTGAACACTTTGCTGATTCATCAGGACAAGTATAAATCATATTTCCAAATTTTGATGAGCCCAGCAGCTGGACAAGCGCTGACATCTATCAGTGAAGAGGGCACTGGGCCTTGCCACCCTGTTCCTCAAGGGAATGTCTGGACCCTTACATGGCCCCTTCTTTGCATGCTAGCACAACTGACTTGGGGACAGTTCCTACTCTGCCACCTCCCAGCGCTGGGAGTCTAGAACTGGTGTCTCAGCCTTTGAAAGTCTGGCTTCCTTGTCACAGCGTCCTGCCCTTCTTACAGCACTGGGGTAAAGTCATTGAAGGCTGGAAAGTGCCATGCAGGCTAAACACTGCTCAACACCATGAGCTCTGAGAATGAAAGACCTATGTGGGTGTCACGGACATCACCCCTGGCTCACAGTCTTCAAGATGCATGGCACACCCTCATGTTTTTCCATGTCTTGTTGCATCCCCCATGATCCATTTCTGTGAATCATAGTGTCCCAAAAAAGACCCCTGGGAAAAAGATCTGAGACCCTGGGCAGGGGTCTGAGTGATGAATGGAGACAGCCCTCAGTCAAATCTTTGAAGTCTCAACACCTTTGGTTGAATCTTGACCTGTAGACATGCATACTTGGTCAGGGAGTAGCTAGGTAATGCTGTCCCAGAACATCTGGATCCAGCATTGGTTCATATGTCTCAGAAGTCACCTCCTGGTCCTGCCCAGGAAGCTGGGCATGAATTCTTGTGCCCTGAAACACAACCTGCATGCTTGCATGGCTTTGCTAGCACCAGCTGACTGGCCACTAAACAGGAGGGAGGCAGACCTCCAGCCTTCCAGGGCCCATTGTACTATTCCATGTTTAACTCTCACCTGCTCTTACCCCATGTCTTGACCCCTCATTCTCCAACTGAGGTGCCTCATATTATCACACCAGAGACAGCTCCCAAGGCAGAGAATCCTACTGTCTCTTTTCATAAATCTACTTTCTAACAAATTTCCCAGATGGCGATCCAAGGACATCATCCCAGCCAGGAAAGATGAAGGATGGAGGTGACATTTTAAAGTCTCCAGGCCCACAGTCTCTGAAACAAAGAAATGAATGTGAAATGCCAGCGTGGATGTGTGCTGTACAGAGAACCACAGCAGCCACATTGAGAGAACGCTAGGGTTTGCAGGGGTGAGGAAGATGGCACTCAGGATAGTCACAGAAGCTGGGGACAATGACTGGCCGAGGAGCCAGGACCCAGAGCAAGATCTGAGGACACACTGAACCTTAGTACTTTGTATGTTGGCTGACTATGAGGCTTTTTAATACCTGTGCTTGTCATCGCATGATAGGATGGCTGTTCTGCACCAGACACCATGGCTTCACTCGAAGGCAAGAAGTGAAACAAGCAAACCAGACAGAAAACTTGGATGCTAGCAGGACATTCTTTCTGTTGATGTTGTTGTCTGTCTATTTTATTTTATTTTATTTTATTTTATTTTATTTTATTTTATTTATTTTTGGTACTAGAGACTAAACAAACACAGCAAGCCTCACATAGGCTAGACAAATCTCCTACCTCTAAGTTGTACTCTTCCCTTTGCCCTGAGAGATGCTATAGCTTAGATTCTGAGAGTCTGCCAAGGCCTGTGGGCCTTGAACTTGGTCCTCAGGATGGTACTCTTGGGAGATGGTAGACACTGTCCTTAAATCACTGGGACCATACTCTCGAGGGGAACTGTGTGACCTTAGCCCCTTCCTCTTCCTGGCTATGAAGTGTGTCCTGACGCCTGCTGCCTCTATCATTTGCTGCTTCATCATGGGCCCAAAGGAACAGGACTGGTGAACCAGAGCCTCCGGAACCATAAGCCAGAATACACATCTCCTCTTTATGAGCTGACTCATTTTGTTGCAGTAACCGTGAGTCAATTAACATGGTCTCTTCTTTATTGACCCACACTCTGAGTGTGTGTGTGTATGTGTGTGTGTGCATGTGTTTCTCTCTTCCCCATTGCCTTTTTCCTAAATCTCATTGTACCAAAATATGAGATTGATAACCCCTAGCTGCAAGAGAACCCTGTAAATAAAATATATTGCAAAGGAAGATGGGCTTTCCGGGTCAGGTGGATGTCAATCACTGCCCTGCCTTCTCCAGGGTTCCTCTTACTATTTGAGGAACTCAGAACGGAGGGAGGAAGTTGAGAGAGGCAAGGGTTTCTGCATTGACACAGTCCTATGTCCGAGCCTTGAATGTCTTCCTTGGCTGCCCCAGTAGAACAGCTTAGGCTTAGCTTCCACTCAGTCTCCTCATGTGTGACTTTCTGGGTTCTTTGGGCTACCCTAGGCACATGAGACTAACTCAGCAAACATCCCAGCTCTGCCTGTTCTCTGCGCGTGGGTGGTGAGGCAGCCAGCCTCACAGACATTTTCTCCAGCCTCTTCAGCATGCTCTCCATCCCCCTGAGGGCATCTCCAGCCTCCTCACTGCTGATCTTCAGCAATTCTCAGCCCCTCCAGCTTCTCCAGTCATCTCTGGCTTCCACACTCCTGGCTGAGTGCTCTGTTCTGGACCAGCTCAGAATATACTTCTCCCCCAATCTCCGGGCCTCAGAACACAGGATCTGAGAACAAAGGCAGAGCAGGCCTTCAGGAAATGCAGTCTGACCAGCCACCTGCTTCTCCTATCTGCTGGTTCCTGGCTGTTTATTTATGTTAAACAGTGATACAGAGATATTTTAAAAAATGTTTCTTCTCTCTAGCACCTGGATTTTTTTTTTTCAGCCTGATCAAAAAAGCCTGGAAAATTCCAAGCTGCAAGGCTGGAAAACACCACTCAATGCTGATATTCCAACCACCTCATTACCCTTGCAGTTCCAGGTGTGTGGAAAGAGGACTTCTGGGTCTGCAGCCTCTCCGAGCCAAGAGCACCAGCAGCAAAGGTCCCTGAGTCCCAATGCACCCAGGCCTGCCTAGACATTTCTCAAGATACCCTCTCTACCTGCATGCAGTCTGCACTGACAAAGGCCTCAATATACATCTCTTAACCCAACTCCAGTGTTTTTCTCTCCTACAGTACTTTCAAGGCCATTGGCACCCCACCTCCTTTAATTCCTTATGTCAATGTATTCGTTGTTGCTGCTGCTGCCATTCTGCAGTACTAGGGATCAAACCCAGGGCCTTGTACATGCTAGGTAAGTGCTTTTGCCTCTGAGTTACTCTGTAGTTCATACAGGCCTGGAACCTGGAATCCTGCCTCAGCGTTGTGAGAAGCTGGAAGGTCAGGCCAATGCCACACTTCCTTCTTCTTCTCCCTAAACCACAGTGAACCCCCTTGGTCCCTAATAGTACCCAAGGCCTGGCTCAGGGCCAGATCTCTATCTATATCTGTAAATATATCTATATCTATCTATATTGCTCACTAATGCTTTGTAGGGTAATGGCCTCTACTGCTTGGCCTGGGATTCCCTGTCCATGACAATACATACATACATACATACATACATACATACATACATAACTGGTAGGAGGGAGAGAGAGAGTCCTACTGCCCTCTAGGACAGACACATGGGCTATCACTGAGCTCTCTCAAGTCTTCCTCAGACTTTTCCTTGAGCACCATGCCTACCCTTTGTGTTGGAAGTACTCTGTTTATCTTTATGTTGGCATGAGTTGTGTGCTACTTCTTTACATGGGTGGAATGGAATGGGAAGAGCTGGCATTGTATTTTGTTCAACACTCATTTCCCATACTTCTTGATTTGCCAGTGGGCAGCACCATGATGTGCACAGAGGTACTGAACGAACCCATGTAGAGCTGATAGCGACTGCCACTGTGTTCTGTGTGTATATGTATCACACCTGCATGATAATGGCGGGTGTAACTATATGTTTCATGTTATGTACATACCCCATGTGTGGGACATGTCATACCTAACAGTTGTAAAAAATGGACTTTCCTCTTCCCCAACACATTCTACATGCTATGCATACTAACTCTACCCATCTTCCCAGAAGTATGGGGGGTCCCCACAGCTAACCAGACAGTGAAGAAAGATCTCACACTCTGATTGGAAGTCATTCTAAGACAAGGGTGCTTGGCCCTTGGGGTTTGGCAAGTCTAAGAAGATTCTCAGAGGTAGAATGGGTTCTGGGATGAAGGAGAGAAAGAATGTGGTCTTAGTGGGTGCACTCTTAGAGAAAAAGGCTGAGAGAACACCCATGGGCTGTGTCCTCTGCCTGCCTCTGTTCCTCACATGAATTTCCAACAGCAGCTTAATGGAGACCCTGTTCAGCACAGGGCCCAGAGGCCCTCCTCAGGGTGGCTAAAGAAACCCTGAGAGAAAATGCCAGTTGTAGACAACCTAGCCACACATAGACTTCCTAGCAAGTCGTGGAGAAAGTGGCTAACTATGGGAAGAAGACATCCACGCCCACTGGGCCAGTTCTGCACATCCCTCAGACAAAGAATGTTCACCCTTGGCAAGGATCCTCAAGGAGCTGGAGGGGACAGCTGTCCTTGCTGTCAGTCTGTCATCAGTACAATAGGGCTAATGGCCAGGTGTGGTGGTAAAGCATGGTGCACACAAACTGGTTGGCTGGTTTCACATAAGCCCTAATCCTAACTGCATTTCACTCTGATGCCTTCAGGTGGATGTGGCCCCAAGCCAGGGTACCTAGCTTTGGAGACTGAAGGAGTTTCCTGGTATAGCTGCCAGGGCCTGTCCCATCCCCAGAGACATCGGTTGTGGGAACTGCAGTTCAGTTTTCATGTTGGATCTCTCAAATGAGGTTTGAGAAATGAGGCCCCTAGGTGGGAACTTCCTCTTTCCTCGAATCCTCCCCTTCAAGGCTGTGGTAAGGGTGTAAGTCACAAGATGTGGTGGTGACTGTTTCACTGGAGTGGCTCTCATCTTTAGGGATCCCTGAAGAGTCGACAGTGGGCTGGGGAGATAGCTTGGTGGGTCAGAAGGCTTGATGCGCAAGAATGAGGACCTAAGTTCAAATCCCCACATCTCATGTAACAAAATGGCTAGGATGGAGGCGCATGCCTGTAGCTTTATCACTGGGGGGTGGGGGGGGGTCAGAGACAGACAGATTCTTGAGGCTCACTGACCTGCCAGCTTCCCCATCCCTCCACCACACACACATGCACATGCATGTAGTCTGCAGTGCAAGTCCCAACATCCAGGGCTTGCAGCCTCAGTAGCTGAGAACTACCAGGAAAGGTTTTCAAGAATTAGAATTCTTACACCAAACCCTGGAGACTCAGGCCACTTGCTTAGAGGTGGCCCCACATTGGTGTCCTTCAAGCACCCCCGAAGACACTCATAATGTGCAGCCAGGGTCAAGAGCAGTGGCACAAGGCCATGTAGGATGAAGCTCTAACTTCTTGTAAGCTGTGAGCACGGGGATGCACACCTGTAATCCCAGCATCCAGAAGACAGAGGCAGGAGGTTTGTGAGTTCAAGGCTAGCCTGAGCTACATATCAACGCCCTGCCACAAAAGAGCTGAAAACAAAACCAAAATTCTTTGTAAAATTCTTCTGGCCACTTGCCTAAAACTCATGTGACGGTAACCTCCCCAACTCCAAGCCTCCAGGCAGTCTGTGTTCTGGTAATTGTACCACCCATGTCAGCTGTCCGCTGGCACAAAGGACTGACGAGAGGATACGGAGGCAGACACAGGCTGCACTGGAAGAGAGCTCACCTTTTTCCTGGAACAGGTGCTGTCAACAGACAGGCAGAGCATCCTGCTGCCCTGGGAAACTCTGAGCCATCAGCTTCTGCACTGTCAGGGCAATGTTCTGTCCACAGACTCACAAATTCCTCTGCAGTGGGAGGGGACAGGGAACCCAGCTGGCCTCATGTGCAGAGTGCACAGTAAATGACAGGGGCATCCCTGGCTAAGAAACGGAGCTGGACCTGGCTGGGTTCTAGTGACTGGGGGAGGGAAAGCGCCCCCTCCATACCCCCAGCTCCTGGCAGAGGTTGATCAAATGTAGCCCTTCTTCAGAATTCCTAATCATTCTTCTTTGGAAAAACAAAACAATACCTGCCTGTACTATAATTTTGCCTTCATGGCTTCTCCCTGGAGATACGCTTTTATTTCTAAAGTGAAACTGCAGCACAAAGGAAGGAAGCTTGAAATCCTCCAGAAGAGGAGGAGGAGGAGGAGGAGGAGGAGGAGGAGGAGGAGGAGGAGGAGGAGCCCATGACCAGAGACTGCAGTTCCAGGGCATCTGCATCTTCTGCATGATAGGGAAATGTCTCTCTGATTCTGCTCAAAAAAACGAAAGCTCCTTCCCATCTCGGGACTCTAAGCTTCTCGTGGCTAGTGCAATGCCTGCATGCCACTGACATTTTGAAAAGGCACATATATCAAAAATATATGGATGCATGGATATGTGCTCAAGTAAATGCATATGTAGATATGCATATGTAGATATGCATATTTGCATTAATATATGGATACATATATGCTCAAGTAAATACATATGCATATTTGTATATATCCATGCACACTCACGCACACACACACACACACACACCCCACACACACACAAGTAAAAAAACAAGGGCAGAAGGATTGCCTGTCAGCCAACTAGCTTTCTTCATCAGCAAGACTCCATAAAACTTTCGATATTATGCAAAGCATGAAGTGATTACCAAACTGAATTTTGATGAAATATTTCACCATTAGGGAGAAGATTTTGAAGGGAAACAAAAAAGCAAATACAAAACTGCACTCCATTTGTTGTTAGCGTTCGAATCTGTGAGCCCAACCAAGCCAGGAAACTTCCCATTCAGAGGAGGCTTGAAAGAGAATCCTGAAGTGTTTGTGGGGAAGCAGGCTGGGGTGGCTGAGCCAGCTCTGAATATCTTCTACATCTGAAAACAATCCAACTTTCCTGCTGCTTCTAAAAAGAAATCAGTCCACGGTGTGTGACCCCATTTCTCCTTCCTGTCCACTGTGAGGATCTCTGACAAACTCCCACAAGGTCAAGGTTCACCAAGTCATGAGCATTTCCCAAATCCATAGCGTGACAAATCAAAGGGTTACAGTGGCTCTGGTGTGGCTTGGCTTGCTTACATCGAGTGACCCACGCATGTCCAGGGTGACTCCTCCCTTCTTCTACAAGAGTGACTCCCTTCTTCTACAAGAGGTTGTTATCACACCAGGCTGCAGTTTCCACAGTTCTCCCCCTTTTTGTCCTCCAAAAAGAACCAGGAAAAAAAAACCCTTAGCACCCTTGGATCTTACTTACCACCCCAACGTCTCGGGCTTTCTCAAAAATGTAGGCTGTGGTTCTTGACGAATCAGCAAGATTTTCAGCATCCCGGGGATGAGCTAGCTAAGCCTTGGGAATGGCACTAGTTTAAACTAGTCACAAGCATCAGTGAGCTTGATCCCTGAAGACACAAGAACCATGGCTAATGTGGTCTGGGGGTTATTCCAGGCTTCCCTGCCGGCTCACACTCTGCTCAAGGACAGACACGTTCTCTGAAACACACACTTAAGCCAGGGAACCAGCTTTAGAGATGAGCCCTTCCGTGCAGAGGAGTGCCCTAAAGCACTGGAGAGGCAGGTAACTCCTCCAAGGCCATGCAGCTAATAAGGGCAGAGGTTATTTGCACCTATACCCTAGACTATGACACCCACACAGAACTGTCCGTTCTATGTCTGTTTTTCAGGGGATGGGATGAAGGGAAATGGCTGTCTCTTCTCAGTTGTGTCAGATGATTTAATTGTCTTTAAAGCCTTCACAGATGCTGCTGACATGCAAGTCCCCATCTCTTAGCCTCTGTGGGATCATTCTGGTAAAGAGTTCTTTCTGAATTTTTCTTAACCCAGAACCCCAAGCAGGGTCCTGTTAGCTTTACACCCTAACACTGCTAGACTCTACAGAGGCCATAGGCCCTTCCCAGAACAAAAGGATCTGTGTGGGGGTTGATGCCTCTGCCATGGACACTCAGTCTCAAGCCTTACTTAGTACCTCAGAATGTGACCTTATTCTGACAGACTGCAGGTGTCGTTAGCAAAGCTGAGGCCACACAAGGATGGTGGGCTCTATCCGACATGACTTGTAGCCTTATAAAAAGGGACCTTTAGATCCAGAAGCACATGTAGACAAATCACAGAAAACTGAAGGCAGATGTGGAGAGGCCCAGTTGCAGGCCCAGGAGCCCTGAAGATGGCCAGTAACCTTGAAAATCCGAGAGGCCTGGAAGGGTCAGCCTGCAGGATCTTGTACTTACTCCCAGAACTTCATGATAACATCCCTTCCCTCCACCCAGTCTGAGGCCTTCCAGGACTACATCGTCAAGTAATAAAGGAAAAAGAGAAACCTCAGCAGGAGACATTTGTCAACTGCTCCCTCTCTTTCTGGAAAGCTGCCCTGGCCCCTGACCAAGATTCTTCTGTGCAAAGGGCCTAGTGGAGAGAGGTAAAGGGGCAAGGAGCCTCGGGCAGGAAGCATCCCATGTGCTTCTCGGTTTCAAACCTTTCCTACCCAGCACTCTCAACTCACAGTCATGGTCCTCAGAGGGGAATACTGAGAAGCCAGCCTCTGGACAAGATCAGGGAATCTCAGTCAGGCAGACAAGTGGTCCAGCAGCCCCCACCTCCCAGCCTGTCCCAGGGTTCCATAGCACAGCAGATCAAACTACAGTTGACTCTGACAGGTCCAAATTTGGTTTTAGCAGGAAAACAGCAATGTGTTTGAGAGTTCAAAAGCTGCCCAAGGGAAGGCAGGAAAAGGATCATGCAGGAAAAGCCAGTCTCCATCCCAAAGCCAGTCTCAGAGGGAGCACCCTGAGACCCACAGGGATGAATGGTAGATGAGGGTGCTGTCCAGTGAGGGGGACAGCTGGCGCAGGGCAATCATGATTGCTGGATTTCCCATGGTTTCTTCTTTGATGGCTTGTCACCATCCACCACCACCACCACCACCCACCCCCCGAGATGTAGACTGTAACTTTGCAGCTATGGACAGTGAAGATGTCAGCAGTCCTCTGGGCAAATGCAGAATCCTGCTGATCAGAAGAACTTTAGGTTGGGGGAGTGCTCACAAGATCGCTTGGGTCCCATGAGTCCTTTTCTAGCCTCTAGGTCTGAGGATGAAGAGTCTCCTGAGATACCTGGAAACCCAAGAGCTCCAGAAGCAGGTGCCACATCACAGCTTCTACCTCTGAAAGGTGAACAAGAACAGGAGGCCAGCTAGGTCTCCATTTGCTGAGTGGACAGACCTGGAAATCTCCTGGGTCCCTGTACTGGCAGCTGCTTCTGCATATAATCTGGGCCTTCCCTACCAGCAACCATGGCCTCTGAACTTGACCCTGGCCTGGAACTGAATTCCGTAGGAGCTGGGAGTGGAGATTTCTACAGTTCCCAGCTTCTTCAGTCTTCAGGAATGGTGTGTGTGTGTATGTGTGTGTATGTATGCGTGTGTGTGTGTATGTGTGTGTGTCCAAGTCAACTCCCCCACCATCAGTTTGTCCAGAAGCTGAGACATGGGTCAAAGAGGCACTGGACACTGGAAGCCCCACTCGTGCTGTGGAATCAGGTCACCAGGTCACTGTACCGGATGCTTTCTCAGCACTGCCACTGTAGAAGCCGTCAGCACTCCCACAGTACAGATGAGGAAGTCGAGGTATAAAATGGCTTTCTCATGAGGATACCTGCAGAGGAGAGGAGCCATCTCAGGCTGGCCTGGCAAGAGCAGTGCAGACGTGACTTCGGCCTCTCAGTGATTTCCTTGGTATGTGAGGCATCGGGGATGGGTCATTCTTGGAGAAAACTCATGCCTAAATCTTGCTTTCACAGATGTGAACACTGAGATCAGAGTGTAGACGCCCCTTCCATGTCAGCGAGTGCAATGTGCCTCCTCATGGGGGCCTCTCTCGTCCCTCGAGGTGTTTTTTAAAACTCAGTAAGAAAAAGCAGTAATTTCTAAGTTGAAGGCATGCTGGGACGTCCCCCTTGCCTTTCACCAGCACCCAGAAGTGCAGAAAGGCTGAGATATCTAGAGGAGCCAGGATGTCGGATGTCCAATCTGTGGATTTAGGAAGGACAAACAATTCAGATGAACTAAGCGTGGTCTAATCAGTACCACCCAGTAATCCTGGGGCTACATCTGAGTCACTGCCTTTGGGACTTTCCTGTCCCAGAAGTCTGAAGCAATCTGTGCTGTGCTCAGTCTTGAAGCCAATGACCTCAAGGCTAAATTATGGGACCTGTGCAAGATGACATGCCGGACGGACAGACAAACCAGCTTAGCCCAATGACAAAATCCAACAAGGTATCTACTTTTAGATGGCCCATGAGCTGAGAATAGGCTTGATGCTTTTAAGTGACTGGAAAGGAAAAATCAAGAGAAGCATTGTGTGACTTGTGAGAAAGAACCATGAGAGATCACGTTATGGGACTAGGTCCTCTTGGGGAGATGCAACACTCCTATCTACTCAGCCCAGATAGAGAGCCCATGACAGATGAAAGCCACCACCATAGTCCAGTTTAGTGAACCACTGAGTTTTACTGGTTACAGGAATATAGGTGAGGGGTTATTTACAGGAGCAGAAATGACTCTAAGACAGCTACCTCAACAAAGCCACCCTAGCATGGGTGACCACTCACAAGGGGTAGCTAGATACCTGGACTACACTGTACAGACTACAGACAGCTCAATAGACTGGAGAGAGTCCTTTCAGGAGGCTTAGTTGGTCAGAGCTCCTTCCTGTCCAGCTCAACTGGACTCTATCTCTTCCAGGTTGCTTGGCTAGTCTTTGGAATTTGGCTCATTGGAGAATGCTTTAGATACTGTTCTAAGGCATTAGATTACTGTGAGGAGACACCATGACCAAGGCAGCTTAATTTTAGGAACAGCATTTAACTGAAGGCTTGCTTACAGCTTAAGAGGGTGAGTCCATGACCATCATGGTGGAGGACATGATAGGAGGCAGGCAGACATGGTACTGGAGCAGTTGCTAAGAGCTCACATCTGATCTATAAATTGCAGGCAGGAAGAGTCTGGGCTCAGAAAGAGCTTTTGAAACCTCAAAGCCCACCCCCCCCCCCAGTGACACACCTCCTTCAACAAGGTCATACCTCCAAATCCTTCCTAAATAGTTTGCCAATGAGGTGCTAAGCATTCAAACATACAAGCAGATGAAGGTCATTCTCATTTAAATCACCACAGGAAGTGACTCGCAGTAATCTTTCCTTATCTAATTTGGGGGGAAACTAGTGAATCTGGTCAGTTTTAGGGACTTCCTGAAGCTATATTGTGTTATGTGCTTCCTATTTTACCAGAGCTTTCCTGCAGAATGGAGTGTTTCACTTTTCCCTCCTAGAACATTGTGTTGTTTCACCTTCTTGTAAACATCCTGTCCTAAAATAGCCTGTCATTTAACTTTCCCTTTACATCCTGTCTTAAGAAGTTTCCCTCCACAATAGAAGGTTTTAATGTTAGAGGGAACTGCTATACAACAAGACTTCTTTCGGCATCCATATCTAAAGTTTCACTGGCATGCCCTGGCCTCCTTCATCTCTAGACTGTGGCTCTCTCAGATCATTACAGCAGCGTGGCCTCAAATCTGTCACCTGGCACATCTTTGGACAATACTACCCCAAAGTACCAGATCCTAACCCTGTATTCCAATATTTCTAAGGAAGCTCCAAGGTCAGAGTCAGCCCGAGCCCGGGGCTCACTACTCATCATGGTATGAAAGGGGTCTGGGCTCTTTGGGAATCACAGTAAAAAGCTGTTAACCTCTAGCAATGCTGGGATACAAGGTAGAAGTGGGTGCCTTCAAGAGGGAGCTGTTGCCTGGGAGTGCACTCTTGATCTCTAGGCCTGGGCTAGTGAACACAAGCCAGCTGCTCTAAAGCAAGCTACATGCTGCCTCTCTGGTACGTGCTTTCCATCATGGATAGAAGTGCCAAGTGATGCTGGTGCTATGCTTACTCTTAGATATCCCCATCTTGAACATCTTGAAGCATGGCAGCGCCTTCCACACCAGATGCCACCTCCCACTCCCACCTGTCCCTGGACCTGTCACCTGGCACTGGGCCAAACTAATGAATTATCCAGTCTTGGGTATTTTGTTATAGGAGCAGAAAACAGGATAGCACAGCCTCTACCCTTGGTATGAGTCTGAACAAGTCCTCTCAGTCACCCAACATCTCTGAAAAATTAAAGTGATACTCCCAGTCCAGCCCAGCCCAGGTCACAAGATGTCAGGAGATGCAAATGTAGGAGGGACCTTTACAACTTGGAAAAGAAATAAGCCATTTGGAGAAGGTGAGTGAGTGCTGCCCTGGTTTTGTATGGTAAAACAAGACTGTGGTGGTGGATATTGTCAACTGGACAGGACAGAGAACCACCTAGGAGACAACCTTCTAACCATGACTATGAGGAAGTTTCTAGATTAGGTTGAGATGGGAAGACTCTTCCTAATACATTCCATGGGCTGTGAGCCCCAAACTGAAGGAAAAGAGACAGCTAGCTAGCTAGCTAGCTAGCTATATTAGTTATTTTTCTGTGGCTGTTACAAAACACCGTTACCAGGGTGATTTGTAAAAGGGAGAGTTTATCTGGGCTTCCAGTTCCACAGGGTTAGAGTCCAAGATGGCAGAGTGAAGGCCTGAAGCTGAGAGTTCATATCTGGCACAAGCATGAAGCAAAAGGCAAACTAGAAATAGTACGAGTCAAAACCCATACCCAGGGACATACTTTCCCTAACAAGGTCACATTCCTAAACCTTTCCGAACAGTGCCACCAACTGGGGACCAAGTAAGTATTCGAGCGCTCTAGACAATGGAAAACATCTCATTTAAATCACAGTAGCTGAGCACCAGCACTCACCTCCATTTTCCTTCCATGGTGCACTGCTTCTTCAATGCTGACACTTGGGATCAATGTCCCCTGTATCCAGCCTAGAAGAGACTTGGAATGTGTTCCCAGGCTTGGCCTTCTTTCAGGGGATGGGCCTCCTCCCTCAGGTGATTTTTTTTTTCTTAAAGCAGAGCTGGATTTATTAAGATATTGCAATATAGATTCAAGTATCAGGTTAATATAGAGAGAGGGGCTGAGGCTGGGGATGGGGGTAGTATAAAGCACACCCTAATATGGGTGTGGGCTTCTCAATGGAGACTTACTCCTGAGGTGACCTTAAGCGACTAGGAAGGGTCTCTGACTCAAGTCACCCTGCTCTTTCTGCTCGGATTCGCAAAATGTCATTCTGTTGTTTCAAACGTGGTAAAGGTTACTTCTGGAGTAAGCTTTGATGCCACAGCTTCTAGCGACAGTGGGAAGAACATAATTGCTGAGATCCCACAAAATGGAGTGACGCGACGGACCACAAGAAGGCAGCAATCTGAGGGACAGGTGGGAGTGGGAGGTGGCATCTGGTGTTCAAGGCACTGCCATGCTTCAATGTGAAAGAAGAAGCACACCCCAAGTTCCCAGGAGTGTTTGGGGTAGGATCAGCTTACAAGGAGTTGGGGGGGGGGATCTCCAAAACCTACAAGTCACATGTCATGGAGACAGGTTTAGATCCTGTGAAGGAGAATCACAGACGCTGCCGTGAACTCCTCTCCTCCCAGGGGAGGCTGCAGTGGCACCTTCCCTCCTCAATACATATGTAGTCTGAAGGACAGAGACAGAGGTGCTCTGCTCCTCTCCCCGAAGCCCCCTGCTGGCACCATGGATGTCTGACACTCAGTTGATCTTTTAAAAGTCAGACAAACAAAGCTGTGTGCCCAATTGGATGTTTATCCCTGCCATCTGCGTGGCAATACAAGTTCAGGTTGTAATGGCATCCGCTCTCCATCAGTATTAGGGGACCATTTAAGCATCCAGAGCCATTTACTGATTATAAACACAGTGGAAAAAAAAAAGGCAGCAAGTGGCATGTGTCCCCACACCTGCTGCCTGCCCGCGTCAGTCAATTTCATGCCTAGGAAGCGCTGGGCTCCATGGAGATGGCTCTATATGCAGTGTGGTTGGTTACGAGTCCTACTTTATTTTCCTTTTTCTCCCCCGTAGGGACTGGCGGAAACCAACTTGGCCCCCAAACCCAGTGGTTGCAAATAAATGGAAATAAACAGAAAATAGACAATGATCATAAATGCACACCAAAAACGCTGATTTCCCAGTGTTAAAAAGGTCCATTTGCTTTGAGTAAGAAAATAAAAACAGGCACATTCTCACTGGGCTTCAACAGCAGCAGAAGTAATTGTTCAAAAGGCTTCTACCTTCCCCCACCCCTCTGCATCCAGCCCCCTAGGAAGAGGTGAGTCTCTGGGCAAGTGGACAGTGATAACATCAAGCGGACAGGGCAAGTGCGGCCAGCGGAAGCTGAAGGCACTTCACAGGGAAAGGGTGCACAGAAAGGGTGCATTTCACAGGGAAGAAAGAGCCATGGCCAGAAAGACGATATGGGTTTCTACACCCTCTCAGGCCCCAGACATGACCCATGAGAAGCTCCAGCCTCCAGGACCAGCCTCTGTTCCCAACTCCCACATAGGCAGCTTTGAGCAGTTCTTCACATCTGGTTTCTTTTTCTTTCTTTCTTTTTTCTTTTTTTGTAACAAATATAATATGTGTTTAATCATGTGCTCAATGAATAAATGACAGAGGACAATTGGTAGAGAAATTTTTAGGGGATGTAAAAGGAATTGGAATTGTTCCTTTTTTTTAATTGGATATTTTATTTACATTTCATATGTTGTCCCCTTACCCCATCCCCCACCCACCCAGGAACCTCCTAATCCTTCACCCCTCCTCCTGCTTCTCTGTGGCACATCTGGTTTCTTATCTGGGAAATTGCAGGAGGCTCACAGGTACCCGAGGACCCTGAATTCAGATTTCCAGGCAATCTCTTCCAAAGGGAGGTTCTGATTTAATTTTCTTCTTCTCTTCCTCTCTGTTTCCCTCCCTCCCTCCTTCCCTCCCTCCCTCCCTCCTTCCCTTCCTTCCTCTCTCCCTTCCTCCCTCTGTGCACCTGTAGTTGGGTGCACCTGTAGTTGGGTGCACCTGTAGTTG